>NC_133655.1:144873314-145049099 GCF_009905375.1 Apium graveolens
AGTAGTTGTTGCTTCATGAGTTATGTGTAAGGATCTGACAACCAAATTATATGCTTTTAGATGATTTAGCACATCAGGATTTGTAATCTTCTGTTATGCTGTTTCCAGATGTTCAACTGCACGTGTGCTGGAAATAGGATATGTATTATCTTTCCAATAAGCATTCCAGAGATTATCAGAATAATATTGCTTCTTCTTAGCATCTAACTCTTTTAATTTATGTTGTCTCACATGCATAGGCATATCTTCAGGAAAGAAAAGATCATTCTCAAGATCTAACATAACATTAGATACACGAGTTTCTTTACCATCATTAGATTCTTCAATAGCAGCTGGATCTTGCACTAACTTCTGAACTTTTTCATCAGCCTCAATATGCAGAATAGAATGTGAAATTGATCCATTAGCTTCAGAAGCTTCAACACCTTCAGCAGTCTTCTCCACATCTTCAAGTATTGTAGATAAATGAATTGGAGCTTCAATATTAACTTCCATGAGTGCAGTTCCTGTAATATACTGTGGTGATTCTGAAATGGATGAATCTTTATTAGTGGACTGTTGTGCTACTACATCTTCAGCAACAACAAGGATTACTTCAAGTGATGGAAAAGAAGAATGAATGGACCATTTTTCAACAAAAATAGGGATTATCTCATGTGGTGGAATAGTAGAATGTATGGACTGCAAGAACGTATCAGTACTTATACTTGCAGGGAGATCAATAGCCTTTGATACATCAGAGTGTTCCTAAATTTCAACAGACCGCTATTCAATATCTGTTCTTTGAGTACTCTGAGCATCTTGTGAATTTGAAGATGCAGATTCTGTGCGAACATTTAGTTGTGGTACTGATAAAATATCAGTAGATATTTGAGATGGATGAACTCTACCTTCAACATCAATAATTAGAGTCACTACAGCAGGAGTAAAGCTTGCATTGCAACTTTGATGCAATGGTTCTTGTGTAGCTGGAGAATTTGGAGTTGCTCGATGATTTTGATAATCAGGTTCTTGTGTACTCTTCTCCACAATTGCAGTAATAGACTCATGAGCAGTTTCAATCAGAGGCTCTTGTACTTCAATATCTGTTGCACCACTTTCAGGTGCAGGTTCTTATGTGATTGGATCAAAAGAAGTAGCTGTTATACCCCTTTGAGATACAGGTTCTTGTGTGCTTGATCCAGGAAAAAGTCCTTTTCCTTGCAGCCTCTTGACACTAGCTTGTACTTGCTCATGAGAGACTTTTCTTCCTCTCTTGTGATATTGCATGACTGGAGTTTCAGACAGTTCTACAAGTGCCTCAGCAGTAGATTGGATATCAGAATTTAGATTTAATGCACTCCATGTCTTCGCAGCAATAGCCTGTTTAAGCTTGAGCAAGTGCTGATTATAATAAGCTTTGACCAATCTTCTTCTCTTTGGTCTAGAATTGTATGAGAATCAACAGTTGTGTCTTTTCCAGTTGATGAAATAACTAGTTTTGGAGAAGAATCAGATGAAAAGTTTGGAAATTTGGAAGATAAGGTAACATTGTCCTCATCTGACTCTGATTCCAATCCTGCTAGAACAAGTTTCCTCTTCATAATTTCAAAAGGTTTCGAAGAATGAGGAACTTGAGATGATTCGATTGTTGACTTAGCTACAACAAGATTTGTAGCTTGTTGTATCAAGTCTTTCTGTCTTTTTACAACAAGTGTCTTTTGAGAGATACTTGAGGTGGCTTCTGTTTGAGATGGTTTTCGTGTTTAAGTTGTTGTGCCGAGGTGAGCTACAGGGGGGTTTCCAATGGTTATTTCCTGCAGCTTAGCACTTTGACTGTTAAGCAAACCATAAGTCTTAGGAAGTCTTACTAAGATCAAGTTTCTTGCAACTAAAGTAACCTCAAATTAGCTAAATGCAACAGCTTTTCAACTTGTGAAATTAAGTCAGAAAAAGCCCTTTTTGTCAACTTAAACACATACACAATTTGATTAGAGGGGATAGGGGTATTATGAAAACAAACACTGAAAATCAACTGACAGAATCTAGCATAGTATATTATATTTCTATCAGCATTTATCCTATCTCCAGTAAAAGACAGAACTACTCTACAATAATCATCATGTGGACCATGAATTAGAGAGTACCCTATCTGTTGTGTCATAATGGGAAAGGCGTCAAAATTTGAGGATTCATTGTTGAATGCCTTTGTGATGCAATAAAAGAAGAAATTCCATTCCTTCCTTAGCCCATTCCTTTTTAACTGACCAAGGTTCTTCAAATCCTTGTCATAAAGCAATCTTAGTAAAGAATTTCCTCATCTTAGTATCTCTAACCATACTTGAGTAAGAGGTATGAGTAGGCAACTGCAATGCATCTTGAACAATTTGAGGAGTTACTATCCTTGTTGTATTGTCAAATTCAAAAACAAAGCTCGGAGATCCATTAGCTCCTCCATCATCAAATACGCTAGTTCTCCAGATAGCAAGCACCTAGTCACCATAGATTGTGGGTGGAGCTGTGAGAGCAAATCCAATCTCAGTGGATCTAAGAAAGTCCTGAAAGATGTGAATATCAACTTTCACGTTGTCGTTAGACAAGATAGCTGAATAATTGTTAGTCACAAACTTGGCACCACCATAATCAAATGATTTAGAAGCAGCAGGTGAAGTCATGGTTAATTTTTCAAGAAGAATTTATGAACAGTAGTTAGGGTTTCAGAGTTTACGATTTTGAGAAGGGTAAAGTAATGGAGAGATAACAACACAAATTAGCAAAATATCATCTAGAATTAAAAATTGATTTTATACAGTACTTTTCTCCACTAATTTAGCCACGTTCAGTTTAATAGGACACTTGGCAACATTTGATTAACTTAAAAGTAATAATGTAAATGTGTGTTACTGTATGCACAGTCCCCAATAATAAGGTTAATCATTAAACGAACATGTTCAAAAACTTTCTCAACAGCAAACACCTGTAACCATGAAAAATTTCCCATCTGAGGCTAACTTCAACTTTATAATTATAATGCTGATTTAAACATTATTCTCATAAAAAAATGGTCAATCAAAGTTTGACCATTAACAGCAGGTAATCACTATTATCAGGATTTAACAATTACTGACATAAAATATTAGTCAAAATAAGTGTAATTAATAACAAAGTTTATAAGTATAATCAGTAGTTTAACATGCAATTATCACATAAGATCATTTAGCACAGTTTGCATGTTATCATGGCATCAAGCACTCAGCATAAGAATCAGTTTCTAACAAGTACTGACAAATAATAAGATACCATGCTTTAAAAAAAATCAGCAAACTTAATTATCAGAGTTTAAGAACTGCCCTGAAATCATTCCCAATTTATTCACCAATCTTGTGAATGTAGCTTCACATAGAGGCTTGGTGAATATATCTGTTACTTGCTGATCTGTTGGAACAAAGACAATTCCATTGTACTAGCTTCCACATGTTCCCTTATGAAATGGTATCTGATACTGATGTGCTTAGTCATTGAATGCTGCACTGGATTTCCTGTCATTGCAATAACATTTTGTGTTAGATATATTTGATAATGTCATGGCTAATATGTTTTATGTTTAGCTTTCAGATCTTATGTGAACAGGATAAATCAGTACTTAACTGTTGATCAGTACTTATACTGGAAGTCAGGACTTAAGGATATCAGTACTTATATTATCAGGAGATAATCATCAGAAGATAGATATCAGAACTTAAGTGCTGAAGGACAATCAGATATGGACAGTAGCTGATTAAAGGAAAGAAGATCGAGATAAACATAAGAAGAGATATGCATGAAGAAGGAATTCCGTGAAGAATGGAATACTTGGAAGAAAAGATATCTGATTGATATATTTTAGGAAGCAGAATTATATTCCATATCAATTAGCGATTATCTTGTAACTGTGTAGTATATAAACACAGGCATAGGGTTTACACTATAAGTGTTATCATTATCGAAGTTATTATTCTATATAACCCTAGCAGCTCTCGTGATATTTGTTCATCACTGAGAGGTAACAGTTCCATACTGTAATAGAGTTTATTGTTTCAATAAAGTTTTTTTTCCGTTACTTAAGATCTTAAAGTTCGATTTGAGTGTACTATACACTGTATTCACCCCCTCTACAGTGTGTGTGTGACCTAACAATTGGTATCAGAGCCTATCTGTTAACTTACATACAGTTAAAGATCCAAACACAATCATGTCAGACATAGAAACTCCAACTAAGCCTACCACAACTGAGGAACCACCAAAGACACTAATTCAGAGTCGGTATGAGACCATTAGAGTCCCCATACTGAGACCATCTGAATATCCCATATGGAAGGTAAGGATGACCATGTTCCTGGAAGCAACAGATCCAGAATACCTGGATAGAATCAAGGAAGGTCCTCACAAACCAACCAAACTCGCTGTTGCAGTTGCAGGTGAAGCAGCAATGACCGTACCAAAGGAGAAGAGTGATTATACTGCTGAAGACATAGCATCAATTGCTAAGGATGCTAAGGTACGACACTTACTGCATAGTGCCATTGATAATGTAATGTCAAACAGGGTAATCAACTGCAAGACTGCTAAGGAGATATGGGATGCTCTAGAAACAAGGTGTCAGGGAACTGACACAATTAAGAAGAACAGGAAGACAATACTCACTCAAGAGTATGAACACTTTGACTCAAAGACTAATGAGTCATTGAATGATTTATATGATAAATTTGTCAAACTTTTGAATGATTTGTCATTGGTTGATAAAGAGTATGATCTTGAAGATTCAAACCTTAAGTTCCTGTTAGCTCTTCCTGAATGCTGGGATTTGAAGGCAACGACAATAAGAGACAACTACAATCTTGATGAAACAACTCTTGACGAAATCTATGGAATGCTCAAGACTCATGAGCTGGAGATGGAACAAAGAAGCAAGAGGAAAGGAGGAAAGTCAAGGACAGTCGCTCTTAAGGCTGAAGAAGAATTCCCCAAGGCAGCTTCCTCAAAGAAAGACAAGGGTAAAGCTCTTTTCATAAAGTCTGATACTGAGTCATCAAGTTCTGAGAGTGATGATGACTCAGATTCTGAAAGCTTGCTTGAGACCGATGCTGATGAGGAGATGATGAAGCTGTGTGCTCTTATGGTGAAAGGAATCACCAAGATTGCATACAGGAAGTTCAGGAAGGGAAAAAAGTTTTCCAGAAAAAGCATAAGTTCTGATAAGAAGAATTTCAGAAGATCTGAAGGAAGAGGAGGAAAGTCTGACAGAGGAGATTACACCAATGTTAAATGCTATAACTGTGGTGAGAAAGGCCACATATCTCCTGACTGCAAGAAGGTAAAGGGTGACAAAGGCAAGGCTCTTGTCACAAAGCAGAAAAGTTGGACAGACACTTCAGACTCTGAAAGTGAGGAGAACTATGCATTGATGGCAAATGCTGATAAAGAAAGTGCTGAGAGCAGTTCTGAAGCTGCTGAAACAAAGGTACCTCAGACTACTTATGCTTTTCATACTGATGATATTAATGAGTTGAGAAGATATCTTAAAACCATGTTTGTTAGTTATAGAGATCAAACCTTAACATGTGAAAGATTAACTTCTGAAAATCTTGCTTTTAAGAAAAGAAATGATTTCTTAGAAAAAGAGTTAGTTATATTCCATCAAACTCAGAAGGATAGAGATGATGCTTTTTATGTTAGGGATGAAGTGCTAAAAATGAATGAATCTCTAAAAACCGAGTTAGAAAAGGAAAGAGAGATAATCAGGACTTGGACTAACTCTGGCAGAACAACTCAAAATTTGCTAAGTAGTGAAAATTGGAAAGAGGGCTTAGGTTATGGAGAGAATAAGAATGACAAAGGAACTGAAGAAATTAAGCCTGTTGTTAAGCAAAAGCCAAAGTTAAAACCTGTTAAGTTTGTAACTGTAAAGTCTGATAATGAGAAATCAGAAGTTAAAGAGGAATTAACTTCTGACAAACTAAAACAGGAAAAGACAGCTGAAGTAAACATAGGCTTAATGACAAAGAAGCAGCTTAAGCATAAGCTGAAAGATGTCAAGAATGCAAACAAGGTAAAATCACCTAGGAAAAATAGGAATGGAAAGGAAGGTGTGAATAAAAGCAATGATTATAAACCTGTTCCTGATGCTCCTAGGAAAACATGTCATAACTGTGGAAGTTCTAACCATCTGGCTTCTTTTTGCAGGAAAAATAAGAATATTAACTCCTTACCTTCAAAATCAGGAGTTAAGAGTCAGTCAGTTAGATACGAACCACAAAATCCTTGTTTTCATTGTGGTAGTTTATGGCATTCCATTTATACTTGTAAGGAATATCATAGTTTGTACTATGATTATTATCAAATAAAACCTTCTTTGAAGAAAATTTCCATTGTTCCTTCTAGTGTAAATTCTGATTCAAAGTCTGATAATGTAAATTCTGATAAGAAAAATGTTAACATAAACTCTGATGCTAAATCCGCTGCAAATGTTAACAAACTTAATAAGGCCAAAGGATCCAAGCAAGTCTAGGTCCTTAAAACTAATAATTAGTGGTCTTTGTGATTGCAGGGCAACAGGAAAAATATTCTAGTTCTGGACAGTGGATGTTCAGGTCATATGACTGGAAATAAGGCCCTGCTATCAGACTTTATGGAGAAAGCTGGCCCAAGTGTTTCTTATGGAGATGGCAACATTGGAAAAACATTGGGATATGGCAATCTCAATCTTGGGAATGTCATCATTAAAGAAGTAGCTCTGGTCTCAGGACTTAAACACAACCTACTGAGTATAAGTCAAATCTGTGATAGAGGTTATCATGTTGATTTCTTTGAAGAACACTGTGAAGTTGTGAGTAAATCTAAAGGCAAAGTTGTTCTGAAAGGATACAGACGTGGTAACATTTATGAAGCTAAGCTTTTAACAAGTACTGATGGCTCTGCAATCTGTCTGTTAAGTAGAGCATCAATTGAAGAAAGCTGGAATTGGCATAAGAAACTCTCTCATTTAAATTTCAACAATATAAATGAACTGGTCAAGAAAGATCTTGTGAGAGGATTGCCAAACACAGTATTTGCTCCTGATGGTCTTTGTGATTCATGTCAGAAAGCCAAACAAAGAAAATCTTCATTCAAGAGCAAGACTGAATCATCAATTCTTGAGCCTTATCATCTTATACATGTTGATCTATTTGGTCCAGTAAATGTCATGTCTATTGCAAAGAAGAAGTATGCGTTGGTCATAGTGGATGAGTTCACCAGATACACATGGGTGTATTTCTTGCACACAAAAAGTGAAACTGCATCTATCTTGATTGATCATGTCAAACAGCTGGATAAAATGGTCAAAGATTCTGTGAAAATTTTAAGGAGTGATAATGGCACTGAGTTCAAGAATTTGATAATGGAAGAGTTCTGCAAAAGCCATGGAATAAAGCAGGAATTTTCTGCTCCTGGAACTCCACAGCAAAATGGAGTTGTTGAAAGGAAGAATAGAACTCTCGTTGAAGCTGTACGTACAATGCTTAAAGAAGCAAAGCTTCCAACCTATTTCTGGGTTGAAGCTGTGCAGACTGCTTGTTTTACTCAAAATGCAACACTCATTAACAAGCATGGAAAAACACCATATGAGATGGTGAAGAAAAAGAAGCCAAATCTGAAATATTTTCATGTATTTGGATGCAAGTGTTTTGTTCTCAAGACTCATCCTGAACAGCTATCAAAGTTTGATCTAAAAGCTGATGAAGGAATCTTTGTTGGATATCCACTTTCCACAAAAGCCTTCAGAGTCTATAATTTGAGAACAAAAGTGGTCATGGAATCTATCAATGTCTCTTTTGATGACAAGAAGATCACTGGTCTTAAAGATTTCATTGACCATGATCAGCTGAGATTTGAAAATGAAGACTCATATTCTGATACTGAAAATCCTGACAGTCTAAGTCCTGATACTGCAAACTCTGATGGATTAAACTCTGATGTTATTGAAACTGTGGTGACTACGTTAAATGAAGATGCCCCTATGCAGGGGGAGCATACTCAAAATCCTACCACATCTCAAGAAACATTCGAACATGCATCTGGCTCTTCAAGTTCTGATTCGTCAAGTTCTGATAAGCCAAGTTCTGATAATACTGAAAATCTAAATACTGAAGAATCCAACTCAGAAAGCATAGTTTCAGGGGGAGCATCAGAAAATGAAAATGAAGATAGCATGGATCATGGGGGAGCATCCAGTTCTAGAGAAAACCTTCCATCTGCAAGGAAGTGGACAAAATCACATACACCTGATTTGATAATTGGAAATATTGATGCAGGTGTCAGAACTAGAACAGTTACTTCAAATGAGTGTCTTTACAATTCTTTTCTCTCTTAGACTGAGCCAAAGAAAGTGGAAGAAGCTCTTCAAGATGCTGATTGGGTGCAAGCAATGCAGGAAGAGTTGAATGAATTTGAAAGAAACAAAGTCTGGACCCTAGTACCAAGACCAAAGAATAGATCTGTTGTTGGTACAAAGTGGGTATTCAGAAACAAAACTGACAGTGATGGCATAATTACAAGGAATAAGGCAAGGCTAGTTGCAAAAGGATATTCTCAACAGGAGGGAATTGATTATGATGAAACATTTGCACCAGTTGCTAGGTTAGAAGCCATAAGGATATTTTTGGCTTATGCTGCTCACAAAAAGTTTACTGTCTTTCAAATGGATGTGAAAAGTGCTTTTCTCAATGGAGAATTGGAGGAAGAGGTATATGTTGAACAACCTCCAGGTTTTGTAGATACCAAACATCGAGATTATGTCTACAGACTTGACAAAGCACTTTATGGACTTAAGCAAGCTCCTAGAGCATGGTATGAGACTTTAGCTCAGTTTCTTCTGGAAAGTGGATTCAACAGAGGGACAATAGACAAAACACTGTTCTACCTCAACCATGGAAAGGACTTACTTCTGGTCCAGATTTATGTTGATGATATCATTTTTGGATCTACAAATGACAAACTTTGCAAGAAGTTTGCCAAACTTATGCAGTCAAGATATCAGATGAGTATGATGGGGGAACTTAGCTACTTTCAGGGCCTTCAAGTCAAGCAGAATGAGGAAGGCACTTTTATTTGTCAAACCAAGTACACCAGAAACTTGCTAAAGAAATTTGGAATGCAAGATTGTTCAAGTGCATCCACTCCAATGGCCACTGCAACAAAACTGGATAAGGATACCAGTAAATAAGTAGATATTACTGACTACAGAGGTATGATTGGCTCTCTACTCTATCTAACTGCTAGTAGACCTGATATCATGTATGCTACCTGTCTTTGTGCAAGATTTCAAGCGGTTCCAAGAGAACCTCACTTAACAGCTGTTAAAAGAATCTTTAAGTATCTTAAAGGAACAGCTGCTCTGGGATTATGGTATCCTAGAGAATCAGATTTTAAACTAATAGGTTACTCAGATGCAGATTTTGCAGGTTGCAAAATTGACAGGAAAAGCACAAGTGGAAGCTGCCAATTTCTTGGAGGCAGATTGGTTTCTTGGTACAACAAGAAACAAAAGTCAATTTCCACATCAACTGCAGAAGCAGAGTATATTGCTGCAGGAAGCTGTTGTGCACAGATTCTTTGGATGAAGAATCAGTTACTGGATTATAGGTTAACATATTTCAAAATCCCTATTTACTGTGATAATCAAAGTGCTATTGCTATGATAGGTAATCCAGTTCAACACTCAATGACAAAGCACATCAGCATCAGGTACCACTTCATCAGGGAACATGTGGATGAAGGTACAGTGGAATTGCATTTTGTTCCCACAGATCAACAGTTGGCAGATATCTTCACAAAACCATTATGTGAAGCTACTTTTACAAGATTGGTAAATGAACTTGGAATGGTTTCAGGTTCCTTCTCTAAATCTGCTTAGACTTGTTCTGTGTTATCAGACTTTATGCTCAGTATTTACAGAATTCATCTCATTGTGTATTCTGTGCTTAATTGATAAATGTCTTTAAGTACTGACTGTTGTCTGATATATGTTTCTAAACTCTGATAAGTGATTTGTCTGTTCTAGTACCTATTCAATCCTATGAGGATAACTGTGCTAGATACTGACCTAGTAGTCTTCAATAAACAAATGATTCCATGGAAGCAGTAATTATTTCAGTGGAAATCTTATGACACTAGGAAATTCTGATTACTGAGCTTAGTTAAGTTCACTTTGTATATCTTATTACTAAGTCACAAATTAGAATAATGCTACTCATCTGTTAAGTTCTGATACTAGTAAAACTGCTGAATGTACTAAGTACTGATAGACCTCTCTTATCAAAAGCAAAAGCAAAAAGATCAAATATTAAAATCAGGTACTCCTTTGAGATCTAGAGTAAAAATGTGGAAGGGACGACCCAAGTGCATTGCTGGTATTAAGTAAATATGCATCAGAAAAGCAAAATATTTTCTTGGTGACTTTTCACACTCTATGATTACTGGAGAAATACTCTGAAAATAGCATAAATTCTGATAAACAGTCGGGACTCACTTACACTGAGAAGCCACTGTAAAATAGAATTTCAAAAGATGCATAAAATTAGCACAAAACAGTTGAGGTGGACTCAAGCATAAACTCATTCTTCAGTCGGTTTCAGGACAATGACAGATCTTTAGCAAAATTTTAGTTATGCCTTATTTCTAAGATGTACTGCAGTGAATCAGACTTTACTCTTTGTCTGTTTTTAGCTTAATGCACACACTAATCACTCCATCTGAATGATGAAAATTTCTGTGGTGGTCTATGTTATTTTAGATAAAACAGTCAATGTGTCATTATTGCACAAATTCTGAGGACAAGTTCTAAGTTACACGTTCTGATGATTAAGTACTGACGTCCATAACTCAGAACTTGTATGAGTATTTACTAAAATAGGCATTCCTTTTTCGAGTTAAGAAATTATGTTCTGATGACTGTTAAGTTCTCGTATAGGTCTAAGTTCTGATTTCTCAGTCTAATCCTTTACTTGGCTTATCTTTGAATAAAATTTGATAACAGTCTCAGTTTGTACTCGAATATGTTGAAGTGGAAGATTAATAGTCACTGTGATTAGGATTAATGGTATTTGTACTTGAACAGACCATTGTTTCTTATGTTTTGTGCGGTCTAGACCATGCTTCCTCTTTCCAATGACTGTTATTCTTTTTCAAAGTCTAGGGAGACGAGGTAGAATTAATTCTACCTGTCAGCATTAAATATCTTTGCGTCTCTTGGCATTCTCTTGCCTATATAAACAGCCTCTTCACATTAGTCTTCTCATCACACTTTTATCAAAAATTCAGTCTTGTTTTTCATTTACTATCACAAATGGCTGAATTTGGCTGGTTCTATAATTACGGTGATGAGACTGTGCATGTCTTTTTGAATGGAATTCCAACTCCCTACCCTATCACGAACATCCCTCACAATCTCTGGATTCAATTTCCAGAGGTTATCAAACGTGATCTGGTGGCCGTTCGAAGAGACCTTCACCTTCGTCGTATCCGTCAGCAAGAGCGAATCATACGACTCGCCATCTTGTTCGTCGAAGATAGGAAGAGGAAGATGACTTAATCTCGTCTTCTTCCTGTTCTTCTTCATCCTCAGCTTTGTCAGGCTTCTTAGCTAGGACTAAAGCTGTTGATGATAGGATTAGAAGCTTAGGGAAAATCTTGTATTGATGTAATTTCCATTTCATAAATGTATTGACTTGATATATTAATGAAAACTGTTTTTACTTCAAGATTTTGTCTCTGAGTTATTTTATCTTGTGTTGATAAATCCTGATTGATATTCTGATGACCATTTAAATTTTGTTTTTATTTAAGTTCTGATTCTCTGTCAGCACTTATTCATCGAAATTATCTCGGTCA
This sequence comes from Apium graveolens, assembly GCF_009905375.1. Taxonomy (NCBI): domain Eukaryota; kingdom Viridiplantae; phylum Streptophyta; class Magnoliopsida; order Apiales; family Apiaceae; genus Apium; species Apium graveolens. Next base: position 144,885,201 of record NC_133655.1, read on the forward strand.
TTTTTAACATGATTTATTTTCAGAATATTAATGTTGTAGTGACAAATAATTCAATCAGTGATAACGGGTTAAAATTTGAATTGTTTCCCTTGATAAATGGAACAGTTTTTCTTGAAACTCGGCAAATGGGTAAGTAATGATTACTGTTTTCTCGAGCCCAGTAACTATCCGTTATTACTGCATGTCTGACAGGTGTCTAACGGTAATATTTTTTTGTATAAGTACAGCAGAGAGAAGATTTCTTTAATCTTTTTAATTTCTTTAATCTTTTATCTCTCTTCTTACTTTTACTCTCCTTCACTTTACTATTTCCGTTGTTTTCATATAGATATTATATCAAACACCTATCAGGCATACTTGATTCTCAATTTTTTTTCACATGGCACCAAAGGATTTAATCATTGATGGAGCAAAGTTTGTTCCAAACAACTATGCTGCAATTCTTGATCATGCTGCAGCTCCATCTGAATTGCACTTTGTGCAAGATCTTCTTGCACATAGTGAGGTTGGGTACGCCTTAACTCAGCCTGAATTATTTTCAAGTCAACAAGTTCTGAGGTTCTGGAGGACTGGCATTTTTGATGATGGTGGTAACCGTGGAACTCCCAGTATTATCTTCCAAGTGGGTGATTCATCGTTTGTAGTCACTCTTGGTACAGTACGCAGGACTTTACATCTTCCCGAGGATTGTACTTTCTCAGTTCCAGAGGACACAGCCCTTCGGGAGTTAATGGCTGAATTGGGATATGAAAAGAGTCTGACGAAACTTGGACAGTTGAAACGGGCTAATATCAGAAGAGAATGGAGTTTCTTCTTTGATTGCATCACCAAAGCTTTTGGGAACAAATGTTCAAATTTTGATGCTATCCCAATTCTGAGTCAGCACATAGGGTATGCTATTATCCATCAAACTCATTTTGACTTTGCAACTGGAATAATTAGTTTTATTGGGGATAGGATGACAGAAGATCGAGATGTTGTTTATTTTGCTCGATTCTGTCAACTTATTTATACGTATTGTACTGCTGAACCCTAGTTAGTCAGCACTCAAACCCCACCTTTTAATGTTGCAAAAAGGTACTTTAACGACCTGATAAATGCTGACACAAAGAAATCAATGGTGAGACAATTACAGATTCCTCAGTCTGTAAAACAGATTCTGGTAAATGCTGATCCTGCTACTTACAAATCTGTTTACTCAAATGTTCAACCAACTCACCATAACCAAAATCCATCAACCTCAGTACCTACCTCTCATTCTACTCAACCTACCCTCAGAACTTATCTCAAATCCTATCTCTCCACTTCACAGACTGCTCAACCTTCTTCTTCAGCACCTACTGTGAAGCCTACATCCTCTAAGCCAAAGAGAACAAAGACTGTTCCTCAAACACCTCAAAAGAGGAGGAGATTTACTTTGAGAGATGAATCAGATTCTGAGGAACAGATTCCTTCTTCAGAACCTGTGGGGGTTGAAGCTGAGAACGCAACTTCTCAGAAGGATTCTGCAATTGGGGGTTCTAGGCTTCTCAAGAGGCTTAGACGCATGATAGTTTCTGAAACTCCCAAGGAATCCAAATCAACAAGGAAGTACAAGAAACAGAGGGCACAAAGGCCAGTTTCAGATGATGAGGAGGAAACAGCTAAGGAAGGGTATCAGGAATCTCTGTTCTCACAAGACAAGGAATTTGCTCCAGTCACTTCTTCTCCATCAACTCCATCTCAGGAAGCTGTATCTGACAAGGCTAACTCACCATCTGTGTCTCTTGTTGATCCAGGCACAAGTGCTGAAATTGATATTCAGAACCTGGTTGTGCCTGAAATACTTTTCTTAGAAGCTCTAATAGCAAATAATACTTCTACAACACCTGTTATTGATGTTGTTCAAACTCCAGAGTTATCAACAACACCTTCTCTGCATCAAGATGCTGATGATCAGATTTTAGGTGAGCATCAGGATATGGCTGTTGATCAGAACTTAGTATCAGATCAGCAATTAGAGGATGCTGAAACCTCCATTGCTACTCACACTGTTGTCTTATCAGAAGATACTGATTCTTTAAGTTCTGATGCTGCAAATGTTGGAGATACTAGTGAAGCTGCTACAACTGTAGATGCTGATGAAGCAGGTCCTTCAGGACATACTCCTCCACCGACTCTTCCTAAGTCTGAACTGGTAAAGGAGTTTGTTATCAGGGATGCACCAGTACCTTGGAGTGAAACTCCTGCAGGTCAGGAGTGGACTAAGGAATGGAACTCAGTTTCATGTGTTCCAAATGCTTTACATCTTGCTGAGCACTTGACTAAAGCTGATGAAATGTTAAATTCTGATGATTTTAAAATCCAGCTTAGAGTCACTGCATTGAGTACTAAACATCTACAAGGTCTTCATTCCAATACTCATGCAGAGCTACACAAGATTCATGAGAACTTTATCAAACATGAACAAGTTTGGAAAATTGATAAGAAAAAGTTCTTCCAACCTACCATTGACAGGGTTGCTTATATTGAGAAAACTCAAGAGAAACAACAAGCTCAGATTGATCAAATTCTGACAAATCAAGCTTCTCAGCAATCGCAACTTACTGAAATCCAGACCTCAGTGGAACTACTTATCTCTCTTTTATTACCTGCTGATGCCAAAAAGGGGGAGAAGGTAATTAAGTCCAAATGCAAAACCAACAAGACACTGCAAGGAAAGGATGATGGAAAAGATGACCAAGGAACCTCTGGAATGGGTAGTGGTCATAGTCAAGGTAGAAGGTTTACATCAAGACAAGCTAGTCACAGAACAAGTTCTGATACTGGGAAAAGAATAAGTTCTGCTGCTGGTAAAAGGATAAGTTCTGATGAACTTCTAGATCTTGATGAGGAAATGTCAAGACAGTTATTTCTTCAAGAAAATCCAGGGATGGACTTGGAAAGTTTAAAGGAAGAAGAAGCCAGACTTAAATCAGAGAAAGTCACATCTAAATCTGAAGCTTTCGGTAAAAAGTTACTTCCAAAACCTAAAGGCATTGTGATCAAAGAAAGGATACATACTGAAGCAACTTTGGCTAGATCACAACCACAGATAGATCCAAGATCCAAGGGTAAAGAAAAGGTTGGTGAACCTATCAAGCCTTATGTACCTTCTGAGGAAGAAGAAATTACTGATGGAAAAGATGATCTTGCTCTGACTACAAGAAAAGTTCTTAAAACAACCTCTGACATGGCTCAAGTTGTTCAGAGTCAAGAAATTGTAAGTTCTGATATTCAGAAGAAGCAAGTAACCTCTGACAGTGCTCAAGTTAACTTGATATCAGAAAATAGATCTAAAACACTCCTACCAGGATTCACTAAAGCAAAACAGACTCAATCTTTGAAGACTACTGCAAGTGGTTTTAAAGCAAGAGTAGTTACTGGAAAGGAAGCTAGAGATAAAACTGGATTGGGGAGTGCTGATGAAAGAAGAGTACACAACACTACCAATGATCCAACTTCCTTGAGTGAACCAGGTATTGGAGCAACTCCTGAGAGATTGAATCAACTGGAATCTGTACAGATGGTTTACCATACCTACTTGAAAGAATACATCATGTTGTATTTCATGACAGATGGTAGGGTTTATCATATAAGACAAAATGCCATTCCTTTGAAGTATTTTGAAGAATTGGAGCATGTACTTTTCTTACTTCAAGTGGATGACAGAATAACAGAGACAGCTGCAAACTACTTAAAAGAACAGATTCAAAGACAGAAAAGGCTTTATTCTGTTAAGTCTGACAGCATATATGTTCCAAAGTACAGAGATCACAATGGTGATATTGTTGATATGAAGCCTAATACTGCACAGATCAGAACGTATCTTGGTATTAAGGGACTTGAATTCAATCTTGAATCTGACAAAGCTTATGTTATAAGACTAGATCAGGAGTTAAGAAAAGCAAAGATTAATGATCTCAGAGCTGTAATCTTTCAAACTGGTGAAGATATTGTAGAGCTTAAAGGTGTTAAAAGGAGAATGATTGATGAACTAAGATATGCTGAGAAATGTTTGTTGAAGAACTATCTCAGAACAACTCCTGACATCAGAGAGATCAGAAAATAAAGAAGCCAAGTCGAAGATCTACAACTGCTTAAATTATGATATTTATACAGATTGAAGTTGTTATCAGAAGTTGAAATTGGTAAAAACTTTAAGGACTGTAAGTTGTAGTTATCTAGTCTATTTCTCATACATTTGTACTTAATGTTTTTGACATCATCAAATATCTGCTAAACTTGTATATTTTGTTAATTTACAAGTTGGGGGAGATTGTTAGATATATTTGATAATGTCATGGCTAATATGTTTTATGTTTAGCTTTCAGATCTTACGTGAACAGGATAAATCAGTACTTAACTGTTGATCAGTACTTATATTGGAAGTCAGGACTTAAGGATATCAGTACTTATATTATCAGGAGATAATCATCAGAAGATAGATATCAGAACTTAAGTGTTGAAGGACAATCAGATAAGGACAGTAGCTGATTAAAGGAAAGAAGATCGAGATAAACATAAGAAGAGATATGCATGAAGAAGGAATTCCGTGAAGAATGGAATACTTGGAAGAAAAGATATCTGATTGATATATTTTAGGAAGCAGAATTATATTCCATATCAATTAGCGATTATCTTGTAACTGTGTAGTATATAAACACAGGCATAGGGTTTACACTATAAGTGTTATCATTATCGAAGTTATTATTCTATATAACCCTAGCAGCTCTCGTGATATTTGTTCATCACTGAGAGGTAACAGTTCCATACTATAAGAAAGTTTATTGTTTCAATAAAGTTTGTTTTCTGTTACTTAAGATCTTAAAGTTCGATTTGAGTGTACTATACACTGTATTCACCCCCTCTACAGTGTGTGTGTGTGACCTAACATTTTGATTATCACCATATATAGGAATAAAAGAATAGTCTAACCCATAATCCAGCAGCTGATTCTTCATCCATAGAATTTGAGCACAAAAGCTTCCTGCAGCAATGTATTCTGCTTCTCCAGTTGAAGTGGAAATTGACTTATGTTTCTTGTTGTACCAAGAAACCAATCTTCCTTCAAGAAATTGGCAACTTCCAGAAGTACTTTTACTGTCTATTTTACATCCTGCAAAATCAGCATCTGAATATTTAATTAGCTTAAAATCTGAATCTCTAGGATACCATAATCCTAGATTCATGGTGCCTTTGAGATACTTGCAAATTCTTTTCACAACTAATAGATGGGGTTCTATAGGGTCAGCTTGGAACCTTGTACAAAACAGGTATGATACATGATATCAGGTGTAATAGCAGTTAGATATAGGAGTGAGCCAATCATACCTCTGTAGTTAGTTATCTACTGAAGAACCAGTATTTAAATCTAACTTGGTTGTAGTGGCCATAGGAGTTGATGTAGTTGAGCAGTCTTGCATTCCAAATCTTTTGAGCAAAGTCCTGGTGTATTTGGATTGATTTATGAAGATCCCTTCATCAGTCTGTTTAACTTGTAACCCCAGAAAGTAACTCAATTCTCTCATCATACTCATTTAATACCTGGACTGCATTAACTTTGCAAATATCGCATAGAGTTTATCATTAGTAGATCCGAAAATGATATTGTCAACATATATTTGTACTAATAACAAGTCCTTACCATGGTATTTATAAAAGAGATTTTTTTTCAATTGTACCTCTTGTGAAATCACTTTCTAGCAGAAATAGAGCAAGTGTTTCATACCAGGTCCTTGGAGCTTGCTTCAGTCTATATAGTGCTTTATCCAGTAAGTAGACATGATCTGGATACTTTGGATCAAAGAACCCTGGAGGTTGTTCAACATAAACTTCCTCTTCGAGTTCTCCATTTAGAAATGCACTCTTCACATCCATTTGGAACACTTTAAACTTTTTGTGAGTACCATAGGCAAGAAAGATCCTTATTGCCTCTAACCTTGCAACTGGAGCAAACGTCTCATCATAATCAATGCCTTCTTGTTGTGAGTAACCTTTTGCAACCAGTCTTGTTTTGTTCCTTATAACAATGCCCTCACTATCAATTTTGTTTTTGATCACCCACTTTGTACCAACTACAAATCTGTTCTTTGGTCTTAACACAAGTGTCTAGACTTTGTTCCTTTCAAATTCATTAAGCTCTTCTTGCATTGTTGTGACCTAGTCAGCATCTTGTAGAGCTTCTTCAACCTTTTTAGGTTCAGTTTGAGATAGAAAATAATGGTAGAGACATTCATTATGAGTGGCTTTTCTTGTTCTACACCACTGTCAGGGTTTCCAATAATTAAATCCGGTGTGTGTGACTTAGACCATTTTCTTGTTGATGGAAGTTGACTCCTAGAAGAAGAACCTCCTCCTTGATCCATGAATTCTCTGTTATTTCTTTGAGTAGTACCACTGTTGTTTCCTGATGCTCCCCCTGAATCAGTGTTCCCATTTTTATCAGTATTTGACTCATCAGAGTTTAAGGAAGATGAGTCTGATAATCTTTCTACTAATGTTTCTTGAGTTGAATCACTTGCAGTAGTCTATGGATTTGAGTCATGTTACTGCCCCTCAACATATGCTTCAGTGTCAGAAGTATTTCCATTATTTTGTGGAATCTCAGAGCTTCGAGTGATATCAGGACTTACTGTATCAGAGTCAGGATTTAAAAATTCAGCATAAGGTACTTCATTTTCAAATCTCAATTTGTCATGGTCATCTGCATCTTCTAGACCTATTATCTTCTTGTCATCGAAAGATACATGTATAGATTCCATAACTGTTCTTGTTCTCAGATTGTAAACTCTGAAGGCTTTTGTAGTCAACGGATAACCTACAAATATTCCTTCATCATCTTTCAGATCAAACTTGGTTAGCTATTCTGGATGAGTTTTGAGAACAAAACACTTACATCCAAATATCTGAAAGTCAAATTTGGCTTCTTTCCTTTCACCATCCCAAATGGTGTCTTCCCATACTTGTAGATCAATGTTGCATTTTGTGTAAAGCAAGCAGTTTGCACAGCCTCAGCCCAAAAGTAGGTAGGCAATCTTGCTTCTTCTAGCATGGTTCTTGTAGCTTCTATCAGAGTTCTATTCTTTTTTTCAACAACTCCATTTTATTGTGGAGTTCCAGGAGCAGAAAACTCTTGTTTTATCCCCTTGAGTTTGCATAACTCTTCCATAGAGCTATTCTTGAATTCTGTTCCATTATCACTTCTGATGATCTTCACTTTATATGTTGATCCTTTCTACAGCTCCCCCACATGATCAAGAAGAATGGATGGAGATTCATCCTTGTTGTGCAGATCACAAGTGCATACCTCTTCTTGGAAATAGACATAACATTCACTGGACCAAAGAGATCAACATGAAGTAGATGATATGGTTCAAGAATTGAGGATTCAGTTTTACTCTTGAAAGATGTCTTCCTTTGTTTAGCTTTTTGGCAAGAGTCACATAAGCCATCAGGAGTAAACACTGCATTGGGAAATCCTCTTATAAGATCTTTCCTCACAAGTTCATTGATATTGTTGAAGTTGAGGTGAGAAAGTCTTGTATGCCAGTTCCAGCTGTCTTCCACAGATGCTCTACTCAGTAGACAAACTTTTGAATTATCAAAATTTGTGGAGACCCTGGCTTCATACAAACTACCATGTCTCACACCAGTCAATGTGATCTTGCCATCATACTTACTGATAATTTCACAATGCTCTTTGTAAAAGTTGACATGGTAACCTCTGTCACAGATTTGACTCACACTAATAAGAATATGCTTGAGTCCTGTAACTAGAGCTACATTTTCAATGATGACATTTCCAACATTGATTTTACAATATCCCAAGATTTTTTCTAAGTTGCCATCTCCATAAGAAACTCTTGGTCCAGCCTTCTCCTCAAATTCTGATAGCAGGGATTTATAACTAGTCATATGTCATGAGCATCCACTGTCCAAGACTAGAGCATTCCTCCTGTCACTCTATAATAAGCAATTTGAATCAATTTGTGTTTTTAAAGACCCAGACTTGCTTGGATCCTTTGGCCTTTTTAAGTTTGTTAACATATGCAGCAGAAGACTTCATATCAGAGTTTATGTTAACATTCTTACTATCAGAATTTATAATTCAGAAACAGATTTCTTTAACTAAAGAGGGTTTCAGTTTATAAAAATCATAATACAAACTGTGATACTCTTTACATGTATAAATAGAGTGCCAAACACTGCCACAATGAAAACAAGGGTTCTGTGGTTTATATCTAACTGTTCTATTCTTAAACTCTGATTGAGAAGGAAAACTTTTCATCTCTTTATTCTTCTTGCAGGAATTAGCAAGATGATTAGTGCTACCACAGTTTGAACAGGTCTTTCTAGGTGCATTAGGCGGTATTACATAATTTTCATCCTTGTTAACACCTACCTTTCCATTCCTATTTTTCCTAGACCTTTTCCTCTTGTCTTTCATGTGTAAATCCTTCAGCTTTAGCTTAAGCTATTTCTAAGTCACTGAACCAATGTTACTGAGTTTATGTGAACTTGTTCACTCTTTTCAATAATTAAGTTTGATCTAGGTGATGAGGTAGTACCTTCCACATGGATTGATTTAACATTATTAGCACTTGGATTAAACTTAATGGTCTTTATTTGAACCTTGTTCAATTTGACCTGACAATCAGTTTTTATTGGTTCTATTTTCTCAGTTTCTTCTCCACTTTTCTTATCAGAATTAGATCTAGCTGAGTATCCTAATCCTGATCCCCAACAACCATTCTCTAAGATTTCCTGGGTTCATTTTCCAGAGTTAGCCCAAAGTTTAATGACTTCTCTCTCTTTAGCTAGCTCCTTTTCTAGATATGAATGTTTTTCTAACAATTTTTCTTTAACATAAACTGCATTATCTCTTTCTTTTTGAATTTCTAGCATGGAAAACAACTCAGTTTCTAGGTTATCATTCCTTATCTTAAGCATTGAGTTTTCACTCTTGATTCTATTATTTTCTAAGGTTTGATCCCTATAACTAACATGCAGAGTCTTAAGAAATAATCTTAATTCATTGATACCATTAGTATCAAATACAAGAGTAGACCGAGGTACCTTTAATTCAACATTGTTGATCTCAGCATCAATATTTTTCATGAGAGCATAATTGATCCCATCATCCGAGTCTGATGAATCATCCCAGTTTCTCTTCTTTGAGATCAAAACTTGTTTCTTCTCAGCTCTGGGTTTTCTGTAGTCAACTGTAAATTGTCCAATTCCATCACAGTTGTAACATCTCTCTTTTGACTTGTCAGGTTTTCCATATCTAGCTTCCTTCCAATCATAATCTCTTATATTGTTCCTCTTATCAGAGTTTGAGGAACTGGAACCTTTTCTGGAAAATATTTTCCCTTTCTTGAAGTTTCTGTAGACCATCTTTTTGAAGCTTTTAACTAGTAGGGCATCCATTTGATCCATATCTTCATTATTATTGTGATCACTATCAGTATTTGATTCAGTATCAGGATTTGAGTCATCATCAGAATTTAATGATTCAGTATCTGACTTAGCAATCATGGCTTTCCCTTTGGAGTAGCTTTTCCTCCTGGCTTTCTCCTTTGGCTTCTCTTCAACTTTGAGTGCAACTGGTCTAGCTTTTGATCCTTTCCTCTTGCTCTTTTGCTCAATCTCTAGTTCATGAGTTTTCAGAACTCTATAGATCTCATCTAGAGGTGTGATGTCAAGTTGATAGTTATCCCTGATTGATGTGACTTTAAAGTCCCACTTTTCAGGAAGAGCAAGTAGGAACTTCAAGTTTGATTCCTCTAAATCATATTCTTTGTTAACAAGGGATAAATCATTCAGCAACTTCTAAAATATGTCATAGATCTCATTTAGGGATTCATTGTCCCTTGAATGAAAGTGCTAATATGATGGATTTTAATCGCAGTGGGGCATGGTAAAACACTTTTACACACATAAAATCCAAATAAAAGTATATAAATCGTGGTAAAAACATAGGGATCGAATCTAACCTTTAAAATAATTCAGAGACAACGATCAGAGATCCTTAGCAGTTGCTCCTCAAGTGTGAAGCACTCCACCGGTATCCACCAAGAAAACGATGTTAAGGAGGAGGAAGGAGGTGGAGAGAATTGGGTTTTCCAAACTTTTTGGGTTTTGGGGTTCGAATGAAAATAGGGTCTATAATAGTATATTTATAGGCAAAATTTTCAGCTGAAATTTTTCCATAAATAATATTATTATTATCCCATTTATTATTCTCATTAATAATTAAAATACCTTTTAATTATTAATCCTTTTTCTAAACACTTTAGAAATAATTCTCTCTCTTGATTTAATTTCCAAAAATTAAATCCTTAATTAATAATATTAAGAACTTTTCTTAATTAATTTATAATCAATTAAATCTCATTTAATAAATTATTAAATTTGCCAATTAATTATTTATTTCACAAATAAATAATTATTAGCCATTATTAATTAATTCCTCCACCATTAAATCATTCTCCTTTTATGGTGTGACCCTGTAGGTTCAATATTAAGCCGGTAGTAGAAATAAATAATAATAAAACTATTTTATCATTATTTATATAAATTCTCTAATTTATTAATTATGATTAATTAATTAATCACATTTATTCTATATCGTGAGGGATACTTCTCAGCATATCGCGACTATCCGGATAATATGAATTCACTGCTTAGAATACCAAGAACCTATTCAGTGAATAGTTACCGTACAATAAACTCCTTCTACCCTACAATGTCCCGATTAAATACAAGGCATGGATCTCGTGTCAAGCCTATCTAATTTAATCACTTGCTTACCATTTACTATGCGTAGTTCTATGCAAATTAGAAACTCCTTTCTAATTTCATTCACTCTGGCCAGAGATTCCTGAACTAGCATAAGTGGATCAGCCTTGAACATTCGCTTTCTTCACTGGAAGGGGTAGATCCTTTATTGATCATACACTATCTTCGTGTATAAATTCATATACCCAGTAGAGCCCTAATAATTGTCCCTGGAGACTAAGAACTAAACCAAAGCATAGTTCAGTGTACACAAGATGACTATGATGACCTCAAGTCTAAGGATACTTGTACAACTATCACTATGTGAACAACTGCTGACACGTGAGTGAACTCCATCAGTTTTTAAGCTGTGCGAGTCATGTTCAGTGAACTTATTCTATAATAAGCACCTACATACTAGCTATAGTGTCACCACACAAATGTCTATGAGAACAGACATCCTTCATAATGAAGCAAGCATAGTATGTATCGATCTTTGCGGATTATTAATTACCAGTTAGTAATCCTATGACCAGGAACTATTTAAGTTTAGAGTTATCATCTTTTAGGTCTCACTATTATGATCTCATCATAATCCATAAAAGCTTTATTCTAAACTATGGTATATCTTATTTAAACACTTAAATAGATAGAGCCCGTAATAAAAACAAAACTAGTCTTTTATTAATATCAATGAAATCAAAACAGATTGCATAAAAATTTATTCCTAAATCCTAATACATGATTGGACTTAGGACATATTCCTTTCATAATATTCTTGAGTAAGTACTGTCTTCCTGTTCTTCTTGATAGTAGTTGTACCTTGACACGTTTAAAAATATTTAAAAATAATATTTTACAGCTATTTCGTTACGTGTTAAATGAATAATAATATGTTTAATATTATTTAAAATGTGTCTTACCATGATTTAGCATGCGGTGGATTTGTATATGGTCTTGTAAGGACTAGAGTATTTTTCGAATACTCGTTACGTGTTTAAAATGCATTTGTATGAAATTATCCGCAATCTAAACGCATTTCGGAGTGCGTTATCATCGAGGTACTTATTTTATCTCATTTTGGGGGGAGTTTGCATATATTATATTTGTTTTCGGGGTTTACTATTAATTTAGAGAGTATTTCGATTTCATAAAAATTATCGGACCGGGCCCTATCGGGGCGTCAAACCCCACAAAAATTGTATTTTCATTTTTATAAAATCGTGGGACTTTCAAATATTTTATATTTTCATATTTTTGAAATATTCATAATTTTTGGGGAATTTTGGTATAAATTTTATATTTATTGGATTAAATATTACTCCCCGTTAATTATTATTTTTGGGCTAATTGATTCTATTGAATGGATTTTAGTTTATAAAAAAAGAGAAAAACATGTCAACAACCTAATCTACCCACCCCACCCCCCACCTCACCCCTTGGCCGCACATACCCCCACCCCACCCCCTTATCCTTTTTCTTTTCTTTCCTTCCCCAGGCTTCGTCTTCCTCTTTTCTCTGTCTCTCTTTTCTCTCCTATTCTTTACTTATTTTTAATTTTCAAATATCCATATCTCCCAAACCGTCCGTCCAAATTTCAATTGCTATACATGAAGATGATCAACGCTTCGATATCTACGTATAGGTATATATATTGCGAGATTTTGAGAAGAAAATTTGTGGAGCATATTTCCGTTTTAATTTATCTTCGGGGCGTAGAAAAGGAGTATGACGGTGTTGATTACTCCACATGGCGTTTCAGCGTGTGTATGTCTATGGCTATGAATTTCGGATTTTTCTGGAGATATTTTCCGGACATAAGATAATCTCTTGGGGTTATCAGAATTTATTTTGGGTAACGATTTCGAAATTCGGCTTTTGTACTTATTATAACATGTTAGTGTTTATATATTTATTTCATAATTTTTAAAAGTTGTTGTAGAATTCGTTTTTGGCCGTGTTTTTCATTTCCGGCGTGTTTATACGTACAAATATAACTTATTGTATGTTTTAAATTTATTGATTTTATTAGAGTATAGTTGGTTTGTATTGTTTGGGATTGATTTTGAGGGGTTCTGACCCCGGGGAAAAGTCCGTTTTACAAAGACGTTATTTCAGTTTTTTTTTTAAATATCTATTTTAATTTCAAATCATTATCTTTTACTCCCTCCGTCCCTCCCAATTATTATCGTTTCTGGGAGAGTGCCCGACAAGCATTTTAAGATGAAAAAAAATTATAGTTCTTTAACTTTTTTAAAAAATTTTGTTTTTCTGAATAAAAGTTTAAACATTCTATTTTTATTCAAAAAAAGAAATTTTTATAAAAAAATTATTGAATTATACTTTCGATTCGTCTTAAAATGTATGCCAGACACTCTCCCAGAAACGATAACAATTGGGAGGGACGGACGGAGTATTATTTTCGAAAGTCATAATTTGATTTAATTATTTATAATTTGTTTTGATTAATTATTTATTTATTCATTTAATTAATTGAGTAATTCATTTAATCAATTAATTTTATTTATAAATCGTTGAATGAAGTGTAATTATTTATAATTGATCCAAATAATATTCTAAAATTATTTTGAGTTTTTAAAATTATATAAAGGAAGTGAATATTCAATTAATATTATTATTAATTGAATTATTCTTTTTTATTTGTAGAAAATAGACCGTCTGTCTGTTTAATACGAAAAGAACGCATCTAGAGTCATAAAAATATCTCGTTTTCATTAAAAATACTTTCGAGACATAAATCCTTTTGTTTCGGAAGGTTGCTTGTTTTGCAAGTCAATTCTGAGTCGTGTATTTATCAAAAAATTATATTTTGACTCGATTTCAGTTTTAAACATACTGAGTCGGATGTTTTGACGAATTGAGTCATGTATTATATGAATTATGTGATACGTGAATTATATGTTTACTGTAACTCAAGGCAGATTTTCTTTTATGCTTACTGCAAGTCAAGGCATATTTTTAAATATATATTTGATTGTTGATTGAAGTTGGAAACATGTGGATAGTTTGATAAATAGATGAAATCCTGCCGAATTTTTGGTAGATTTCCTATCCATTTATTGGATATGAATGAGTTTGTTATATAAATAAACTATCAGTTTACATATCATTGAAACATATCTATGTACGTACTGTTAGTGTTTGTGCCCTAGAGACAACACTATTATGTTTATATTATGAAACATTTGGATTATTAATTATGATTCTATAAATTATTCTTTAGTAATTTATTTTATCTTTATTTTCTGCGATAAAATGTTAGATTAATAAATGTCCTTGGAATATGATATGTAAATCTATATCTCTAAGTACGTGACTTAGAAATGAGATTATGAGAATAGTATTGATATTCTTAAAGGTCCCTAGTCAAGTATTATTGTTAAGGGATGATAATAAATACATTGAGACTAGTGTGTTTGTTGGCTGATGATCACATCTCATTGATCATAGGTATGGTGATACTAAAGTCAAAATACATGCACATGTATTAAATACGTGGTGCTGGATTGACCCGTTGTGAGATACTACATGTTTAAAGTGTCATAAGTTAATCTCACAGTGATAATGATGTATTAGTCCTTTGACCTGAAATAATTACATTTCTATACAAAAACTAATATACTTTGATACTATTGAAAGTTATCCTTGATTGGGTAATAATATAAGTAGACATTGGGTACATTATGAATCGTATGAGAAATATGAATGATCTAAATGGGATTTAGCCCTCCTTTATTAAAGGAGTGATATTATTGGCCTTTTGATTGAGTAAGACTATAAAATGCATGGCCGTGCTCAAATACTGATTTGTTTAATAGTTTACTCATTGATCAAGGAAATAAGGATTAAACGTTAATAGAGGATGAGACAATGCATGCCTTGAGTTTGATATATAATATAAGGCTAAAGGGATTATATTACATTGTACATTATTCACGAAAGGTTTAATCGATCACCGATTTAATTATTATTACTTGGGTAGCAATGATGTATTACTAGATGCCACTCATTGTTTATAATTTAAATATGAGATATTAAATTATTGCCAACGTGATAATAACCTATAGGATCGCACAAAGAAAGCATGGAGGAATATTTAATTCAAATTCGAATTTGAATCAAAAAAGGAACTTTGAAATATTTATTATTAATTAAGTTGGACTTAATTAATGGGGTAAATGAATTTCGAATTTGTATATTATTAAATCTGAAATTCAGTTGTTATTTAGTAATTGAGTTAAACTTAATTATTAAATAAATAGAATTTCAGATTTTAATAAACTCTAACTTGGATTAGGGTTAGGACTGTTTTTGGCCTCTCTATATAAACATCCTTAAGGCTAAAATTAGGGTTACATTTTTATTAGATAAAACACATAAAACCCTAGCAGCTAAAGGTGAGAGAGAGAGGGGAAAAATAGGCCCCTTCTTGGTGCTAGTACACGCCTCCTCCGTATCAACTTTCCTGTGGATACCTCTACGGCGTAGATCGTCAAGGCGGGATACATGGTGTTCGCTTAAAGTTAGGATCTCCTTTTGACAACCATAATCGTAAATCTCTTTAAGGTAAACATCTATTCTCCGTAATTATACGTTCATTATACATAGATCCTACGGTAGGGATTCAAAATTTTTTGTTTTTTCGTTGAGTTTTTATGCTCGAATCCCTAACAAGTACGTGGGTTAAGAGTTTTGTGTCTGACTAGTTTCTTTATATGTGGGTTATTGTTTGGGTAGACGATACAGTTTTGACGCGCAGTTCTTCGAGTAATTATCATGCAGACAATTAAGGTTGTATCTTTTAATTATAGATACGAGTTGTTCAAGACAATCAAGACCCAGAAAGTGGGATTGTTACAACCGGCATTTTTGTGTAATATTAATTGTAAATTTGGTGTAATTATAAAGCCGAATGCCAATATATTCAACTATTGTATGCTTGTGTGAATGAGAATTTCTACGTCTTAAATTTTCGTTATGTGGTATATGATTTTTCAAATCAAAAATTTATTTATTTCTTTTATTTTTGATTAATAAGGAATATTTAAAACATTGAATAAATTTCTTTCTAAAAGATATTTTGTTCACAAATTTCAAAAGTAGTTTTATAAAATTCCTAAAAATCCAAGTTATTATATGGTATAAATTTTATAATTTTTGAACTTGTATTTCATTTTATAAAAATAAATCTTTATAAATGTTAATTGTCATAATTAGAAAATTACATAGTTGTCCTTGCATGCAAATCCTTTCTATTCAATCCAAAAGGGCTAAAGAGACAATTACCACCCCACTAACTCTTATTTTTCTGGCCAAATTCCTTCTTTACCCGTAACACCCCCAAATCCGAGGTTGGGGATTCGGGTTGTCACGAGTTCCATTTCCCTTATCAATACTTAATCTTAACAGTCAACCAATTACTGCGTACTGTGACCCCACAATATACACACACACCACAAGTTATAGTCTCAGAGATGAATACCAAAAATAACACAAGTCATTTTATTCCACAATTATAAGTCATTACACCTCAAAAGGGTTTCTGAATAAATTTACATATTCTTTGCCATTATTACAATTCATAATATACATAAGTATGGTACATCAATAGTTGAAAACCTAGCCTATTGGTAGTTCCTACCTCAGCTACGGCGGCATCAACGCCTACAGGAAACTGCGGAACGTTTCCTATCCGCTCGCGAATTGGGAGCTTGTTCATGTTCATCTTGTCTATCTGTTGTTGTGTGATGAAAGAAGAAAGCAAGGGTGAGCAACAAGCCCACCGAAATAATATGTATAATAATTAACAATATATATATACATATATACTTTTTACAATCTTAGAAATCCTCTGACATGTATAATATACACAGAGTTCCAGTTTATAACTGTATAAAAATATCGTTGCAAGGTGATCTCATATATCTAACCTTGTCTCAACGTTTTTCTGAAAATCTTTGATATGCATATGGTAATCATTTACTAGATATAAGTTTAAAAGATGAAGTTACAGGATACTCCAATATACTTATATCTTTTCCGAATACTACTTGAACTACCACCGTTCAAGTTATAATTAGTTTCTAAAGTTCATCACATTGATGAAACTACAAGATAAGACTTGAATAGATTCAATCTTTGAAATATCATTTGAAAGAAATGAAGTTACGAGATACTTCATTAAGTCCCGATATATATATACACCTATATATATATATATTTCATACACTCCTTGAAAACCTCTATTATGAAAATTATAAACAGAGTTGCAATATCCAATAAATTTGGAAAGGAGAAAACCTTGGCATGAACTTGATATCTTGCTGATCAGGCAAAGATACCAATAAGTAACCTTTTCCACTAGTAGATGGACGAATTCCCCACTGGTCATCACCCTGGCCGCAATAGGACCTTATGCTGGACTGCCACTCAGCCACTTATGCATTTGATGGACTCCCACTGAGCCACTTACACTTTTATGGACGCCCACTGAGCCCATGTTGCTTATGCCGACTCAGTAGATGGACTTACTTCCCGAACGTTGGGTATGTAATCAATTCATTTATCAAAACAGCAACCTCGTTGCGAATATAAAATACACCACATAGCCGGATCCCTCAGGTTTTGAGCGAGTATTTAAATCCCCTTTGAAGGAAGATCTTAAATATAAAAATGAGTTTTAGGATCCGTTCTAACTTTTAAAATCATTTTGAAGACTCGAAAACATTTTTAAAAATGTTTGGAGTAATGCTGATTTAATGAAATAAATCAATCCCGATATATTAGAAAATATCTGAATATTATTATTTAAATAATATTCCCATAAGGATAATCTCTATATAAATAATTTGAAGTAGAAGTTTTAAAACTCATACTTGAAATGAATATTAAATAACCAAAGATATACTTATACGAAAGTACTATCTTTATTTGAATAATCGAAAATAAGTTTGATTATCGAAACATTATTCTTTAATAAAATAAAGAATATTATTTAGTAAATAATCGGAGTCATAAGTCCTCGAATGAATATTTAAAATAATATTCATTAAATAGAATAAATAAAGTCATAAATCCACGAATGAATATTCAAAGTAATATTCATTAAATAGAATAAACAGAGTCATAAGTCCTCGAATGAATATTCCAAGTAATATTCATTAATAAAAATAAAGTTATCGAATAAACCTTATTTGATTAATAGTTTTGAAAACTATATCTATATATATATATATATAATATACTCGGGAACATCGACTCCCGGGTTAGAAATATGTTCACCTTTGGGTCCCCTATACTAAGGGTATACGCAACTACTGCTTATCTCTAGCATAGGTATTATGCAACTTATAAGCATTTGAATCAACAATTAGATATCAAGATTACGAAACAGACATGCATATATACCATATCAGCATGCTCCAATATATCGCAAGATTTGCTAATAACATTCATGCACTTATCACAAGATAATGCATATACATATATACATCACAACAACAGTATAACGGGTAGAAAACTTGCCTGAGCGACTGGGGGTGGTAAAAGTCCTGGGATGAGTTTGGTAACCTAAAAACCACATATAAGTTGGAATTAAACCAAAGTCGCTTATGAATCTATACTTTAACCAATTAGACTCTAACGCTCGCTTTGCGCTCAACGATTCTCTTAAGTCGCTCGAGTACCCTCGGCTCCACCATTTTTAATAAATTAACCATTAAGAGTTTTAAGGCGATTCTTTCGCGAGCACCTTAACAACTGCCTAATCCACTTTACATAATTGTTTCATACCCCAATTAGTCATTTAAGGTCCTTAACCAAGGTTTCAAAGTAAGGCGAGGGGTAATGGTTCGGTCGCGAAGCGCCGTTACTTAAAACGGTCGTTTCTCCTAAACCATACATCGGATTCAAACGAACCACATATCAAAACGAAGCTCGTAACATGAAATATCTAATCATGGCAATGGTCTAAACCTAACAGTGAGTTCACGGGTCCTGATGTTAAGAACAAAAACAGTCTAAAGTAAATCGGGCATTACGACGGCTATGTTTACGCGATTACCAAATTTTATACTACTCCAATTCAATCCACAATCAACCCAGAATCATTGTTACAACCAAACTTCATCCATATACTACTACAACAGCCCCAACATCTCAAGGTTTCCACTTTATACTACTTCTCAATCATGAACTAAAAGCTTATACTTAAGTTTCATTAACTATAAACAAGATTCCATCATCCAAATCGCTACAAACCCAACCAAACTTTAAACACACAAGCATCATGCTTCTCATGAACTATATTAATCAAAACCACTCCTAAATGTTCAAAGTAAAACTAGGGTTTGAAGTTTTATACCTTCCTTGAAGCTTTTAATCCATGAAAGATCCTTGGAATTCCCATGGAAGCCTTTATCTATGCTTAAGCTACCTTGACCTTATAAATAAAATCAAGAATCAAAAATTTGTTCTTGAAAGTTACTATTCACCCTAAACTAAAATGATTTGTTTGAGATAGAAAACCTTTGATTCAAGCACTCAAACTACTTGCTCTTCTTAGTTATGAAATATAGGATCCAAAGAAACAAATCTCTTGAATTATGATTGAGTGGAGCTTGGGTTTGGAAATTTTTCTTCTTGTTTTTCTTCAAAAAACCGTGAGCAAGGAGATGGGGGGAAGAGAAATGAATGTGTTTGCTTGGTTGCTTTGTTTTTGTTGTTAATTAACCTTTTACCATGGTAAAATTTGTATGGCTTATAATCAACCAACAATTCCTTCCCATTGTGTCATGCTTATGTCATCCTCTTATGTCATCTTCCCACACTTGTCTTCTTCTTGTTGGTGTGATGACATCATCATCACTAACCTCTTTGATTAACTCCTAATTACTTGGCTAATGATCGCTGATCTGTTATACGGTTCGCTTAACTTTCATTTTCGTTTATCGTTTGAGGGATCATACCCGGGATCTTATTACTTGGGTTCCCTTAACCTTTCTCAATAAATTATATTCCTTTTATGATCCTCTCTTATAATCCTTGAATTAAAATCCTTTTTATCCTGTTACAAAAGGGAATAAATTATATTCCTTTTTTGATCCTCTCTTATAATCCTTGAATTTAAATCCTTTTTATCCTTGAATTTAAATCCTTTTAAGGGTTACAAAAAGTCCAAATTTTGGGGTTATTACAGTCTCCCCTTCTTAAAAGGATTCCGTCCCAGAATCAAATAGAAAACAAATGGGGGTACTTTTCTAGCATTGCACTCTCTAGCTCCCAAGTTGATTCTTCCATATTATGATTCTGCCATAGCACTCTGACTAGCTTGATCACTTTGTTCCGAAGCACCCGCTCCTTCTTATCCATAATCTTTACTGGTTTCTCCACGTAAGTCAGATCTGGTTTTGCATATCCACCTGCTCATACTCCACTATGTGTCTGGCATCCCGATGATACTTCTTTAGCATTGACACATGGAACACATTATGAACTTGTTGTAGGTTCGGGGGTAAGGCTAGCTCGTAAGCCAACTTCCCAATCCGTCTTAGTATCTCAAAAGGTCCAATGTATCTTGGGCTTAGTTTCCCTTTCTTTCCGAACCTCATTAATCCCTTCCAAGGGAATACCTATAACAACACTAGGTCCCCTACTTCCTATTCTTTGTCCTTTCGTGTCAAATCAACATACTTCTTATGTCCATCTTGGGCTACTACCAGCTGTCCTCTGATTAGATCTATTATATCCTTGGTCCTTTGGACTACTGCGGGTCCGAGCATCTTGCGCTCTACAACTTCATCCTAATATAAGGGAGATCGACATTGTCTTCCCTCAAAGGATCTCATAAGGCGATATCTCGATACTAACATACAATCTATTATCGTAAGAAAAGTCAATCCGCATTAAATGATCATTCCAAATTCTTTCAAGTCTATTGCACAGACCCTCATCATAGCTTCTAGCATTATAGCTTTTGCTTCTCAATACCTACTCTTTTTCCGTTCATAATATTATAATGGTTATACTTTTGCTCGTTAGCGTTCTATAACCTTTTAATAACCACGTCAACCTTAGTATCACGAACACGTTAGATTCGGAATACCACCGCACTGATACTACTTCCTTTTACTGCTTCCATCTTCGAAAGCTTGATATATCGTATAGAAGTAAAAGATTTTATTGAGAGATCACTATGATCATGAACACTTGTTCTATTGCATAGTTAGTATAGAAGGTGGCCAGCCTTTAGTACTTGACAAGCAATTAAACAACATGTGGTATCCTACTAGGCTTCTATCACACAGATAGATAGTCATTCGGCAATACCTCCCCATCTGGAAGGGTTCTTCTTCTCAGCTTACATGAAATGAAAAGAAGAGAAAAGAACGAACTGAAGAGAATTGTATATATGTAAAAAATATTGCCGTAAAATATCTAGCTTGGAATCTACCTCTGAACTATAGAGGTTTTTCATAGGAGAACAAAACATATACGTATTTATATCAACAGCAAGTATTATAGCATCGTATTTCACATGCCTAAATATTTTTAATATTCTGTCCATCATTCTATGGACCCATGCTCTTGCTCGAGCTTATACACAATCACCTTTGAAACTCCCTCGACATCGAAAATCGAATCTGGGATCTCATTCTAGACATCATCGTTACTAGAATTCTATGCTTGCACCGCAACCTTCCTCGTATAGTAATACGATCTCTATTGATAAGAAGGAATAAGTATTCAATAGGTAAATAATTGACTTAATTAGTCTATTAATGATAACTTATACATCACCACAACCCGATTAGTGGTACCCAATCTCAACATCCATTACACTACAACTCTCACGGTTGTAATCGGCTCATTATTCAAAGAAACGTTGCTGCATTACTAGGGTCCACCACTGATCTACTTTCGTCATTCATTTTCCTTGGAATCTTAATAGCTAACCATACGGAGTCCATACATGTCGTATCAAATTCTTCTAAGGAGTTAACATAATCACCATTCATAATTCATGAAGAACACTCCAGATCCTGACATACTTTCATGACATGAAGCAGATAAAATTGTAGAAGAGTTTCAATAAAAGCAACGATAGCAGGTTAATACCATTATTAACCATATGTCTTTATTGGGAGACATGCAACTCAAAGGTTCATTTAGTCATTTTGTAACATGGTCCTGGCTTATCTCAAGATAGTACCTTCTAAGATAGATAGCCCGCTCATGGCGATTACACGAATTAAACCTTTACCAAACTACTATTACGGTTGGGTATTGCACAGTCATCAGAAGGAATGTCAATCTTCTAAACCATAATATAACCTTCACGGCTTCAACCATTATCACTGCATTCCTCTGGCACGAGCGCCTATAATTGCTCTCTTGCACTTAGAGTGTCGGCCACCTCATTGGCCTTTCCTGATAGTAATAGTTCCTTATAATCAATGTCTTTTAACCACCTTCAACTAAATTTTCTACCTCATTTCAATCACTGCTTATGTGAAAATGCTTTTCTTAAGTCCTGGTGAGAAAGAAAAAAAAATCACCATTTTTCCATAAGTCATTGCCTTAGTCTTTAGATGTGAACATTGTCACGGCTGACTCTCGATCATACTTAGGACGTCTCTTATCATGGGTCCTTCTTGTTTTCACCAATCTTGACCCTCATTGGGTCGATCTATACTTTCTTATGGTTCAACACGTGCCCCACCTGGCATTATTATAATTATGTCATATTTCCTTTATCAAAATTTCTATTCTTGAGAACTTTGAATATTACCTTTTTCCTTGTAAAACCTTTAAGATTATCCTTGAATCGCTCCTCCTGTATTCCGTAGATACAGGGCATATCAAAATACCATTTACTAATACTAGAACCATTGTCTATGTACTTCTAAAAGTTTTCTCTACTGATCTTTAAAGGTTGTTGTTACTTTAGTCCTTCATTCCATACTACCCAAACTCATAATGTCCCTATTAAGGGTGAAATGCCAACCTTTATGCATTCCCCTAGGGCTCATCTTAAGTTATCGAAGTTATATCCTTAATGCCACCTTTAAAAAAATACTTACACTCTTCCATGGATAAATCAAGTCATATATCTTTGATAGATTATCTTATTCAATCATTCTCACCTCGATAGTCTATGCCTAATTTCATAATAATATCCTTATCTAAAATGAGGTCAATCCATATGGCCTCCAAAAGATAACAACGGTTATCCACTTTTCTTGCCTGATTTGGTAATGATAACAGGGATGTTCTGGAAGATATTGGTCGTGTTCAACGTGAACTTCTTTTTACTAAATCCTCATTTACTTTTGTTGTTTATCTCAACAATCATCTCAATGTTGAGATAACTTCTATACTTGGTGTCTCCCTTTTTGGGCATCAAGCCACAGGTGTTACATACACTTCACATTTTTGAAGGTCACTTCCTTCATCCCATTTTCCTAAATTCTGGTTATCCTGTCTCCTCAAACCATCCGTGTTTTTTTATTAATCCATTGATCTATCTCAAAGTTTCATCGAATACTCTCAACTTCAAGGGAATTAACTATACGTATCGCTTACGCCTTCAAACCTTGAATTTATCTCATGATCAATCACTATCACGCTGATGATGACACCCTTCTCTATATTTATTGCAAGGGTTTCTTAGGGTTTCCCATACCTAACTCCCTTATCACTTCTCAACTCTATTTCCTTTATATCCCTTTATACTCCTTCCCTTTTTAGTCTTTTATTTTCGTCTCTATCACAACCATTACATGAACCAACACAACATAAGCATTGATTTCGAACATCCCGTCATTCTGGATTCGTGTCCTCAGAATGAATCTTGACAACTTTTACAACTTAGATTCATAATTCATCATACTCGTCCGCCTTTGTTTCGGCTCTAAAGCTTTTACACTATCTCCATAACCTTGGAAAGTACTTTCCCGAAAACAATTGTCTGAACTTTAATCTGTTTATTATAACCTCTGGCTCCGTGCCTTTCTTGGCCTTTCACCAATGGGTGGCCTCTCTCTTAGGGGGGTAAGTGACAAAAACAGTCTTTTGTGCTTCGTCAATCATTTAGAATCTCAAATGATTCCTATATTTCCTTTAGTCAAGCTCTTGCCTCGACTGGGTCAACCTGTTCCTTGGAACTCTGAGAGCTTAGCGACTTAAAGGTCATGAAAGGATTTCCTACCACATTGTTTCCTCAAGGTGGTGGTTGGGAATAAAAGTATAAGTTATGTTTAGACAGGTCCATGAATTTCCGTATAGGAGTACCATCTCGGGTCTCCTTTCCTTACTCGACTTCTATTTCCTTAGTCTGAACGTTCCCTCCTCCTCCCCATAATCGGGGCCATCCAAAATGTTTTAAATCTTCATTTTCCACTTCATTATGTTATGGGTTCCTTCTATCTTGATGGCGACCTCCCTGACTATCACGTTCAGGGTTTGCTCTAAATCTTATTCGTCAAACTAGCTTTCATCTAAGATCTCATCTTTAAGCTCTTGAACATTTGGAACCCAAATTCTGTAGGAATACCTCATTATTCCCTTATCATCTTTCTCGGTATTAATCTCTTATCTATTTGTTGGCTCTCTGCCTTCATTCATCACTTTTTCTGGCACAATATGTTCTTTTCCAATAATTCAGGCTGTATTACAATCTCAAACAGCTTTTCGGTACCGGCTCCGGTTACCTTCACTTCTATTTCCATTTTCTCATAATCTCTTATCAACTCTCCCAAAGACATTTTCATCTTGAGTCTCTCTTTTATACTAAGGGCATTAGCCACCATTTTGGCTTTCCCTGGATGATAAAGAATCTCATAATCATAATCCTTGATTAGCTCTAACCACCTCCTCTGGCGCATGTTGAGCTCTTTCTGCGTGAAAATGTACTAGAGAACTTATGGTTTATGTAAATCTCGCACTTTTCTCCATACAAGTAATGCCTCCAATCTTTAGGGCAAAACTATTGCCACGAGCCCAAGCTTATGGGTGGGGATATCGAATTTTATATTCCCTTAATTGTCTTAACGCGTACGCGATTACCTTGTCGTGCTGTATAAGAAGCACCCTTATTCCTTATGCGAAGCGTCACTACACATCACGAAATCTCCTTTTTCCATCCGGCAACGCCAACATAGGGGCCGCCACCAACCTTTGCTTTAGTTCTTAAAAGCTTTTCTCGCATTTCTCTGTCCATTCAAACTTCTCAGTCTTATGAGTAAGCCGCATTAAAGGGGCTACTATCTTTACAAACTTGAACGAACCTCCGGTAGTGACCGGCCAATCCTGCCTCTGGTAGTTTCCCTAACCATGGTCATCAATTCCTCAGTGGTCCTTTATTCATTCTTGTCAGGATCCTCCACGGGATCCTCCTCAGCAACAATCCCTTCTAGGACAACATCCTCAACCGCTACATCCTCAATATGAACATCATCCGGTCCTGCGTTAGGACGCTCTATCGGATCCACAATCCGATCTCCAATTAGTAATAAAACATCATCGCGTTGTTGCTCCTCAACCTCAGGGTTCGGAGTCCTGCTACTATATACGATAACGAACTACGCTTCTATCACGATATTTATAAGGGTTCCCATAAGGGTTTTAACTGTCGGTACTATGTTAGGTAGCCCGACTATGAACTTGGCAAGAGTTCTTATTATCTTAGTGAACTTATTATCTTAACGTCACATCATCTCTGAGGTTTATAACGCTTGGCTCTGATACCATTTCTGTAACACCCCCAAATCCGGGGTCGGGGATTCGTGTTGTCACGAGTTCAATTCCCTTATCAATACTTAATCTTAACAGTCAACCAACTACTGCATACTGTGACCCCACAATATATAAACACACCAAAAGTTATAGTCTCAGAGATGAATACCAAAAATAACACAAGTCATTTTATTCCACAATTATAAGTCATTACACCTCAAAAGGGTTTCTGAATAAATTTACATATTCTTTGCCATTATTACAATTCATAATATACATAAGTATGGTACATCAATAGTTGAAAACCTAGCCTATTGGTAGTTCCCACCTCAGCTACGGCGGCATCAACGCCTACAGGAAACTGCGGAACGTTTCCTACCCGCTCGCGAATTGGGAGCTTGATCATGTTCATCTTGTCTATCTGTTGTTGTGTGATGAAAGAAGAAAGCAAGGTTGAGGAACAAGCCCACCGAAATAATATGTATAATAATTAACAATATATGAGCATTCTCATAGTACTCATGAAAGTCTTGGTCAAGAAGAAATGAACCAAGTTGATATCTTAACGCGACAAGTCACAAAATATTCAGTATATATATACATATATACTTTTCACAATCTTAGAAATCCTCTGACATGTATAATATACACAGAGTTCCAGTTTATAACTGTATAAAATTATCGTTGCAAGGTGATCTCATATATCTAACCTTGTCTCAACGTTTTTCTGAAAATCTTTGATATGCATAAGATAATCATTTACTAGATATAAGTTTAAAAGATGAAGTTACAGGATACTCCAATATACTTATATCTTTTCTGAATACTACTTGAACTACCACCGTTCAAGTTATAATTAGTTTCTAAAGTTCATCACACTGATGAAACTACAAGATAAGACTTGAATAGATTCAATCTTTGAAATATCATTTGAAAGAAATGAAGTTACGAGATACTTCATTAAGTCCCGATATATATATACACCTATATATATATATATACATTTCATACACTCCTTGAAAACCTCTGTTATGAAAATTATAAATAGAGTTGCAATATCCAATAAATTTGGAAAGGAGAAAACCTTGGCATAAACCTGATATCTTGCTGATCAGGCAAAGATACCAATAAGTAACATTTTCCACTAGTAGATGGACGAATTCCCCACTGGTCATCACCCTGGCCGCAATAGGACCTTATGATGGACTGCCACTAAGCCACTTATGCATTTGATGGACTCCCACTGAGCCACTTACACTTTCATGGACGCCCACTGAGCCCATGTTGCTTATGCCGACTCAATAGATGGACTTACTTCCCGAACGTTGGGTATGTAATCAATTCATTTATCAAAACAGCAACCTCGTTGCGAATATAAAATACACCACAGAGTCGGAACCCTCAGGTTTTTAGCGAGTATTTAAATCCCCTTTGAAGGAAGATCTTAAATATAAAAATGATTTTTGGGATCCGCTCTAACTTTTAAAATCATTTTGAAGACTCGAAAACATTTTTAAGAATGTTTGGAGTAATGCTGATTTAATGAAATAAATCAATCCCGATATATTAGAAAATATCTGAATGTTATTATTTAAATAATATTCCCATAAGGTTAAGCTCTATATAAATAACTTGAAGTAGAAGTTTTAAAACTCATACTTGAAATGAATATTAAATAACCAAAGATATACTTATACGAAAGTACTATCTTTATTTGAATAATCGAAAATAAGTTTTATTATCGAAACATTATTCTTTAATAAAATAAAGAATATTATTTAGTAAATAATCGGATTCATAAGTCTTCAAATGAATATTTAAAATAATATTCATTAAATATAATAAATAAAGTCATAAATCCTCGAATGAATATTCAAAGTAATATTCATTAAATAGAATAAACAGAGTCGTAAGTCCTCGAATGAATATTCCAAGTAATATTCATCAATAAAAATAAAGTTATCGAATAAACCTTATTCGATTAATAGTTTTGAAAACTATATCTATATATATATATATAATATACTCGGGAACATCGACTCCCGGTTTAGAAATATGTTCACCTTTGGGTCCCCTATACTAAGGGTATACGCAACTACTGCTTATCTCTAGCATAGGTATTATGCAACTTATAAGCATCTGAATCAACAATTAGATATCAAGATTACGAAACAGACATGCATATATACCATATCAGCATGCTCTAATATATCGCAAGATTTGCTAATAACATTCATGCACTTATCACAAGATAATGCATATACATATATACATCACAACAACAGTATAACGGGTAGAAAACTTGCCTGAGCGACTGGGGGTGGTAAAAGTCCTGGGATGAGTCTGGTAACCTATAAACCACATATAAGTTGGAATTAAACCGAATTCGCTTATGAATCTATACTTTAACCAATTAGACTCTAACGCTCGTTTTGCGCTCAACGATTCTCTTAAGTCGCTCAAGTACCCTCGGCTCCACCATTTTTAATAAATTAACCATTAAGAGTTTTAAGGTGATTCTTTCGTGAGCACCTTAAAAACTGTATAATCTACTTTACATAATTGTTTCATACCCCAATTAGTCATTTAAGGTCCTTAACCAAGGTTTCAAAGTAAGGCGAGGGGTAATGGTTCCGTCGCGAAGCGCCATTACTTAAAACGGTCGTTTCTCCTAAACCGTACATCGGATTCAAACGAACCACATATCAAAACGAAGCTTGTAACATGAACTATCTAATAATGGCAATGGTCAAAACCTAACAGTGATTTCACAGGTCCTGATATTAAGAACAAAAACAGTCTAAAGTAAATCGGGCATTACGACGGCTATGTTTACGCGATTACCAAATTTTATACTACTCCAATTCAATCCACAATCAACCCACAATCATTGTTACAACCAAACTTCATCCATATACTACTACAACAGCCCCAAAATCTCAAAGTTTCCACTTTATACTACTTCTCAATCATGAACTAAAAGCTTATACCTAAGTTTCATTAACTATAAACAAGATTCCATCATCCAAATCGCTACAAACCCAACCAAACTTTAAACACACAAGCATCATGCTTCTCATGAACTATATTAATCAAAACCACTCCTAAATATTCAAAGTAAAACTAGGGTTTGAAGTTTTATACCTTCCTTGAAGCTTTTAATCCATGAAAGATCCTTGGAATGCCCATGGAAGCCTTTATCTATGCTTAAGCTACCTTGACCTTACAAATAAAATCAAGAATTAAAAATTTGTTCTTAAAAGTTACTATTCACCCTAAACTAAAATGATTTGTTTGAGATAGAAAACCTTTGATTCAAGCACTCACACTACTTGCTCTTCTTAGTTATGTAATATAGGATCCAAAGAAACAAATCTCTTGAATTATGATTGAGTGGAGCTTGGGTTTGGAAATTTTTCTTCTTGTTTTTCTTCAAAAAACCGTGAGCAAGGAGATGGGGGGAAGAGAAATGAATGTGTTTGCTTGGTTGTTTTGTTTTTGTTGTTAATTAACCTTTTACCATGGTAAAATTTGTGTGGCTTATAATCAACCAACAATTCCTTCCCATTGTGTCATGCTTATGTCATCCTCTTATGTCATCTTCCCACACTTGTCTTCTTCTTGTTGGTGTGATGACATCATCATCACTAACCTCTTTGATTAACTCCTAATTACTTGGCTAATGATCGCTGATCTGTTATACGGTTCGCTTAACTTTCGTTTCCGTTTATCGTTTGAGGGATCATATCCGGGATCTGATTACTTGGGTTTCCTTAACCTTTCTCAATAAATTATATTCCTTTTATGATCCTCTCTAATAATCCTTGAATTTAAATCCTTTTTATCCTGTTACAAAAAGGAATAAATTATATTCCTTTTATGATCCTCTCTTATAATCCTTGAATTTAAATCCTTTTTATCCTTGAATTTAAATCCTTTTAAGGGTTACAAAAAGTCCAAAATTTTGGGGTTATTACATTACCCTTGCATGCAAAATGATCCAAGTATAAGTGGAGGGATAGTCTTGTCAATTCCTATTTCCACTCACATTTGTCAAAGCAAAAACCATAAAACAAGTAAAAGACATGATCATTTTACACTCCACTCACCACCACACTCTTTCTTCTATCCCTCCTCTCCCTCACTCTCGGCTTCTACCCCCCTCACTCTCGGGTTTTGCCGAGATCAACCCCCCTCCCCATTTTCTTCATTCCTCAACCAAGCTTCCACTTTCTACTCAAGTAAATGTTACTTCCCATACCATGATCACATATATTCCAAAGAGTTTTGAGTAAAAAGTTTAAGTTTTAAAGTTGCATGTTAAGGTTTTAGTTGAAACTCAAAGTACAACCTTGATTCTTGTGGATTTAAGGTTGTTTTTGAGAGGCCTACCAGGAATGGTGAAGTGCCAAGTCTTGATAAGGAAACTCTTGATGTTAAATGGCCATTCCCTTTCATTTCATTCGGCCATGACCTTAAGGGAGCTGAATGAATAGTCCTTGAGATCATTCTTGTTACTTTGTTCAATTTTAGTATGTTTATGTGATAATGGCTTGAATTTTGTAGTGAAAATTTGATGAAACTCCTTGCATGCTAAGTGATCATCTAGGTATAGCTTATTCTAGGATTGCATGTCAATTTTATAGTAGAATATATTTAGAAAATATGTTGTTTTGGTTTGCAAAACTCAAAGGCATGCATGCATGTGGATTTCTCTTAGAATGTTATAAGATTTTGATCATTCGGAAAGATTTTATTAGTAAGCTTTAATTTCAGTAGGAATAATGTGTTAATATTGATTAATGCTCCTTGATGCATGGTAATAATTCGTGTTTATCTTTTATAAAAATGTATATCTTGTTGTTTTAAAAACTTGATGATTTGTGAATTGTGAAATGTGGTTTCTTTTATTTTGCCATGATTGCACCTTAGGTAAGGATGATCTCCACCAAGATTATTTTGAGTATAAGGGAGTTAGTTCAGTAGATCCCCATATTTAAGTCTTGGTTTGGGTATTGGGTTGTTGGTAGTTGAGTTTGTCAAGTCAAAACCTTGGAGAAAGGAGAGTCATAGTTTCTGCAGAAAATCAGTTTAGTACCCTGAGGTTTAGAGTGAGTTTTGACCATGTCATTGATGTGCACTTTGAGGCCCAAGCCACCAGAAGTTAGTATTGGGAGTATATAAAAGGTTTTAGGTGTTGGTTGGAGGTTTGCATGTCATTTGGTTAGGTGCACAAGTAGAATAACAAAATCTGTCCAACAGGGGACAATTTTGTTGCAATTTAGAAATAGAGAGATTTGAGAGTTAGAGGGAGTGTCAGAGAAGTTTTTCCAACCATAGTTCATAGGATATGAGTTAGAACCATGTGTCACAAGTTAATTCAAGTCAGGGTGTTTTCTGCCCAGAAAAAACAGGGGAACCATGGACTTTAAGCTTAGGCCCAAGAAGGTCCAAGCCAGGCCCTTGAGCCACATCAAGTTTGGCAGATGCCCTTAGGTCAGGAGAGTCTTGTGTAAAAGTTTTGAAGGAAAACTTGTAGTTTAAGAGTGTCTAATGCACTCAAGAAACCATAGTTGTCATTCTGAAATTTGCACCAGTGAGCACTTTCACTTAGCACATAGTTTTAGAACACTTAGGAGTGAGATTTAGGGTGACCACCATAGTTGTAAGATAGTATAAGGTCAGTAGAGAAAAAGGCACAAGTGAGGGTCAATACGTCTCAGATAGTTTAGAAAAGGCACATCGAGTTAGGAAACTAAAATTTGAAGACTTTGTCTAGTTTAGCGACCAAGTGACTTAAGTTGGGGGGATCGCGATCATCCAAGCCTAGTGTTGCATTATGGTGTATATGGTGTTATTTGGTATTAATATATGATATGTGATTATGTGGCTGTGTGTGTGCAATTATAATTAAGTGCATATAGGCCTAAGTGTCATCCGTGTTTAAATTCGGGTTGTAAATAGGTTAAGTTGGTGAGAATATATTATAATGAGGATTATTATTATTTATGTAGGATCTCGAGACGAGGGAAAACTTGCCATAAAGGTCGAGTGAAGCTTCCAGTTCCTCCTACCAGTCAGACCAGACTAGCCTTTCTCAAGGCAAGTGATTCAACTTGTCCTTCATATTCACTGCTAATAGTTCATACATTGCTGCAACTATCCTGTGTCATTTGATATATTAAATCAAGCGTATCTTATGTTTATCTTTGAATTATATAAAGATGCCATGAACCCTCGAGTACTTATTGCAAAGTAGTCCTATTATGATAAAGTAATTTGCTGCCATGATAGAATAAAGGGTTGTTATAACACTTGGTAGATTCTCTTGATTAACATGCTAATGATTCCTAAGCATTGATATCTCATCCTGATACTTGAACCCCTCTAGAAACTTACCTTGAATCCTGAATGCCAGATATTTATCAAAGTGATTCCTCATCGATTGATACCCCTCTTTCTTATCCTAAAGCTTGACAATTCTGATATATCCTGAGCTAAAGATCATTTCTTCATACCTTAACACCCTTAGTATTCATGAAACTTATCTTCTTGATGATCCAACACCTGTACCTTAACGAGAAACCATTGCTTTAAGCCCAATTTGGCATTACCCTTCATAATATCCAATAGTCTCACTAAATCCCCTTGTCCAAACTTTGATATATGAAAACCATTCAGTTACCCTAATAGAGTATAGTTTTGTGAATCATGGCCCTGAGATTTAGTACCACTTTCCCGTGTTTCGAGTTGATCTATAATCCCTTGATAAAAATGTTTACTGTAAAAAGAGATTTTGTTATAATACGGCATCAGTTTTTGAAATAAATAAAATGTGGGTTTTCAGTCCCAAAGGGGGATAAATGTTTTCTTTGAATAGTGGATCTGGACTGAGTCGCGAGTCCTTTCCACACTTATATTAGGCTTAAAAGTTGCCTAGGGATTCCCATTAATGTTTTAGAACCCAGCGAGGTTCGGGATTACTTCGCGGCTGATCACCGGCTGTAATCCGTAGCTTCATAAAATGATTTTGATTAAAAAGTATGATTTTGAAATTATTTTGATACAAACAGAATGATGCCACCACCCAAAAGTTTTATCTCTCAACATCATTGGTTATATCCTCTCACTTTCATTCCTTAACATATATCTCGATTTATGTTTTCCATCGTATTGTTTAGCACTTGTTGAGCATTTGGCTCACTCCTTGCTTTACCCTAATATTTATGCTAGCAGCTATGGTTAGATTCAAGCAGACTGCTCGTAAGACCTGTGATGCTGATGTTTATGTTCGAGCTCAGGTAGAATAAGAGATAGTAGTTTTGTGTGAGGATTCGCTATTTAAAAACAGTTGAAATAGATGGTAGTGTTGGGCTGATCCAAACCCTAAACTGTAAGATCTTGGAGTTGGTTATGTTTACTTCTTCCTAAAATGTTGTAATAGTTATATTTATTTTGCTGTTTAAGTTGGGGGCGTGACAGGTTTTGGTATCAGAGCTACGGTTTAGAGTCCCTGGATAGCCCAAATAGCTTATAGAATATATATATATACTATAGATAATACGCGAGAGAGTAGGTTAAGTAAATTTATTATTAATACTCCTTTTATTGGTTGTCAGCAAAGGGCGCATTCCTCGTCATCCTCTGGTTCGGACGACACTATTGCTTTCTCCGTGTATGCTGAGTTGAGGCACGAGTTTGACATGCTTCAGGGAAAGTACGACCGACTGATAGACCGACTGAAGAACGTGTACTCGGACAACCGAAACTATGAAGGGAAGCCCAAGGAGCAGATGACCGCGAGACTTGAGACCTTGGTTCAGTACATCAACACTAAGCTTGAGGAGATGCCAGTGCACCGGGACCGCACCAGCCAGTATATCATACGGATGGTGGCGGATGAGCTCCAGAGCATGGTGAAGACGCTTCGAGAGGAAAAGACTACCAAGCCCCGTTCAGATGGAGTGGAGCCTTAGTTCTTTCCATTTACCTTTCATGTTGTTGTGCTATCAGACTCTTAGAATCCGCCAGTTGTTTCCGTTGTTCCTTTTGAAAGGAATATGTCCTAAGTCCAATCATGTATTAGGATTTAGGAATAAATTTTATGTAATCTGTTTTGATTTCATTGATATTAATAAAAGACTTGTTTTGTTTTTATTACGGGCTCTATCTATTTAAGTGTTTAAATAAGATATACCATAGTTTAGAGTAAAGCTTTTTATGGATTATGATGAGATCATAATAGTGAGACCTAAAAGATGATAACTCTAAACTTAAATAGTTCCTGGTCGTAGGATTACTAACTGGTAATTAATAATCCGCAAAGATCGGTACATACTATGCTTGCTTCATTATGAAGGATGTCTGTTCTCATAGACATTTGTGTGGTGACACTATAGCTAGTATGTAGGTGCTTATTATAGAATAAGTTCACTGAACATGACTCGCATAGCTGAACAACTGATGGAGTTCACTCACGTGTCAGTAGTTGTTCACATAGTGATAGTTGTACAAGTATCCTTAGACTTGAGGTCATCATAGTCATCTTGTGTACACTGAACTATGCTTTGGTTTAGTTCTTAGTCTCCAGGGACAATTATTAGGGCTCTACTGGGTATAGGAATTTGTAAACGAAGATAGTGTATGATCAATAAAGGATCTACCCCTTCCAGTGAAGGAAGCGAATGTTCAAGGCTGATCCACTTATGCTAGTTCAGGAATCTCTGGCCAGAGTGAATGAAATTAGAAAGGAGTTTCTAATGTGCATAGAACTACGCATAGTAAATGGTAAGCAAGTGATTAAATTAGATAGGCTTGACACGAGATCTATGCCTTGTATTTAATCGGGACATTGTAGGGTAGAAGGAGTTTATTGTACGGTAACTATTCACTGAATAGGTTCTTGGTATTCTAAGCAGTGAATTCATATTATCCGGATAGTCGCGATATGCTGAGAAGTATCTCTCACGATGTAGAATAAATATGATTAATTAATTAATCATATTTAATAAATTAGAGAATTTATATAAATAATGATAAAATAGTTTTATTATTATTTATTTCTACTACCGGCTTAATATTGAACCTACAGGGTCACACCATAAAAAGAGAATGATTTAATGGTGGAGGAATTAATTAATAATGGCTAATAATTATTTATTTGTGAAATAAATAATTAATTGGCAAATTTAATAATTGATTAAATGAGATTTAATTGATTATAAATTAATTAAGAAAAGTTCTTAATATTATTAATTAAGGATTTAATTTTTGGAAATTAAATCAAGAGAGAGAATTATTTCTAAAGTGTTTAGAAAAAGGATTAATAATTAAAAGGTGTTTTAATTATTAATGAGAATAATAAATGGGATAATAATAATAATAATATTTATGAGAAAATTTCAGCTGAAAATTTTGCCTATAAATATACTATTATAGACCCTATTTTTATTTTTGAACCCCAAAAACCCAAAAAGTTTGGAAAACCCAATTCTCTCCACCTCCTTCCTCCTCCTTAACATCGTTTTCTTGGTGGATACCGGTGGAGTGCTTCACACTTGAGGAGCAACTGCTAAGGATCTCTGATCGTTGTCTCCGAATTATTTTAAAGGTTAGATTCGATCCCTATTTTTTTACCACGATTTATATGCTTTTATTTGGATTTTACATGTGTAAAAGTGTTTTGCCATGCCCCGCTGCGCTTAAAATCCAACAATGGTATCAGAGCCTAGGTTGTATGCATATAGATCTGTGGTAAAAATTTCAGAATTTTATGTGCTTGTATGAATTAATTATGATTTTTACAAGTTATATCATGGATTAATTTTGTATGATGAGAAATCGTTTCTCAGAATAATTTTGAATGTTGATCTGGGTTCTACAAGTGTTGTAGATCGTCTGGATATTTTTTTCATAATTTTATGATGTATAGATTTTTTATTATGAATTTTTGAAGTTCTTGTAATTAAATTCGTAATTAAATTAGTATAAATATATGTATATATAGTATATATATATATGTTTGTATTATCTGTGTTGTTACTGTACTGTTGCTGTGTTACCTGTTGATTGCTGCACGGAAGCACAGACAGAGAAAAGCAAAGTCAGGCACGGAGTTCGAGGAAAAAAAACGGCGGCTGCTGCAGAAAAAGAAAAAAAAAAGGGTGTCGCGCATTCCGGGAATGCGTTACACCCTGTGGCGTATTCACGGAATGCGTTACACCTTTTAATTGGTTAAAAGGGTTGTAACGCATTACCGGAATGCGTTACAGGGCTTGTAACGCGTTCCTGTAATGCGTTACAGCCCGACTGTTTACATTAAAATTGATTTTCTGGGAGTTTCGTAACTCCGTTTTAGGCGTGCAATATACCGTTGGATTCGTTTTTCCGAGACGGATCTAACGGAGTGATAAATTTTAGTTTATATAAAAGTTTTGAACTGTTTATATTTCCGAAAGTGTTTTAAAGCTGTTTTTAACTGTTTTTAATTGCTTTTAAATTCTTCATGTGATACATAGAGATGTATAATGCTTAGACTAATGTGCTAGATGATATAACATGCCTACCTTGATGTTTATTCATGTTTATATATGTGATATATGCTTAGTTTATGATGCGATGATAGATTTAGGTGAACTTAAATGAACATAAGGCGTTTGTTAGACAACCTAGTATAGTGAAATTGTTTCATAACCTTAATAATAATATTATGAATACAATCATGAGATTCTTGTGTTTATGAAACACGTAATTGAATATGAATTTTCGATATGAGAGAAAGGATGATTCTGTCAACAACAGATTTCTATCTGTAAGAAAGGGTTATTAAGTGACGCCTCTTGACAATGCTCCACCCGATCTGGGAATCATCTGATTATTGATTATTGATTTGAAATATTTAATTTAAAAGGAAGAATCTCTTTATAATATGATTATGATTGTAACGTAATATAATCCCTCTAAAATTAAATAATATCAAGTAGTAATTGGCCAATGATACAACGGGCTTGTGTCGGTCATAGCCTTCCAACATGATAGAAAAGTAGTTCTTATTTTTGAATCATTGTCGTTTCGTGCCACAGCCGAGGGCTTTGATTTCGAAATAAGAAATACTTGTCTATTACATAGAGATGTGTACATTGAATAAGAATCTAAAGGTCGTTACGTGCCACAGCCGTGGGCCTTTGGAGACTGATTCAATTGTACGGAATGTAGGGTTAGACTTGACTTAGAATATTGAGTTTGTCGTGCCACAGCCGTGACTCAATTATTCAAGAGGCTAAAGTTTGATTAGGGAATAACATTAGATGTAATTGACAAGAGTTGTCTGCCTATTGAACATTACATGGCATTTCGTGCCACAGTCGGGGTTGTGTAATGGAATGTAGGATCCCTATTCCCACTAGCATTATGAATGCTTAATTTTTCACGTAGGGGGTTGAATAAATTAGATAAACTAGTCGGAGCCACTTATGAATAAAGACCCGATTCATATAGTGTTTTGAAATGAAATCGAATATCTGCTAAGTGTTGTTATGTGATTATCATTTACAGATTTACTTTGTACGTTATGTCTTCTACACTATCACTCAGGAGCATACTAGATGCTCACAAATTGACTGGTCCTAATTATGCTGACTGGCTTCGAAACTTGAGAATTGTTCTCAGGATTGAGAAGCTGGAACACGTGATTGACTCACCTAAGCCTACTGAACATGCTAGTGATGCACATAATGATGAATATGTTATGTATCGTAAGTGGATAGATGATGCAAATATTGCTCAATGCATCATGCTAGCTTCCATGAACATTGAGCTACAGAAGCAACATGAGCATATGGATGCTCACACTATCCTCATGCATCTACAAGAGTTGTATGATGTGGCGGGGAGGACAGCTCGATATGAGATATCGAAGGAGTTGTTTGGTTGTAGGATGTCGGAGGGATCATCTGTGAATGACCATGTACTTAAGATGATCAATTTGATTGAACGTCTTGGATAACTTGGTTTTTCCATGGATAGGGAGCTGAGCCAAGACTTGGTCTTGCAATCGCTTCCGAGTTCGTTCTCGCAGTTTGTTGTGAACTTTCACATGAATAAGTTGGATGTCAGCCTGCCTGAACTCCACAACATGTTGAAGACTGCGGAATCGAATTTTCCCCCTAAGAAGAGTTCTGTTCTTCTAATTGGTGAAGGTTCCAATCCTAAGAAAAGGAAGAGGAACTCTTCCAAGAAGAAAAAAGTAGGTGAAGAAAAGCCGGTTCCACCAAAAGCTGAAGACCCCAAGAGCAAAGTTGTTTGCTTTCACTGTAACAAGGTGGGGCACTGGAAGAGGAACTGCAAGGTTTACCTTGCATAATTGAAGAAGAAGAAGGGTAGTGAGACTACCGCTTCTGATTCAGGTATGTTCATGATAGAAGTGAATATGTTATTAAATCAAATTTCTACTTGGGTATTAGATACCGCCTGTGGTTCTCAAATCTGCAATTTGTTGCAGGAACCAAGGAGAAGTAGGACTCTTGAGGAAGAGGAGGTGATTCTACTGATGGGAAATGGAGCAAGAGTTGCTGCTAAAGATGTAGAATCATTTCATTTACTTATGCCTATGGGCAAGACTATTGTTTTAAATAATTGTTATTTTGTTCCCTCGATTGTGAGGAATATTATTCCCATGTTAGACTTGGCTGGATTTTCATTTATTATTGAGAATAATGAATGTTCTATTCTTAGAAATAATATTCTTTATGGACGTGGTACTTTAAATAATGGTCTGTATAAATGTGACATAATTTACTTCAGATTGAACAAACTAATAAAAGAAAAGGGATGATGAAAATCACACTTTATAGTGGCACTGCAATCTCCATTTAGTAGACATGGAGAGAGGACTTCAAATTTGCTAGGAATGGTACACACATATGTATGTGGACCAATGTCTACGCAAGCCATGGGTGGATTTTCATACTTCATTACTTTCATAGATGATAGATCTGGATTCAGATATGTGTTTGATGAAACACAAGTCTGAGGTCTTTGAAAAGTTCAAAGAATATAAGTATGAAGTGGAGAAACAACCAAACATAGTATTATAATTCTTCGATTAGATCGAGGTGGTGAATACTTTAATGGAGTGTTTCTAGATTATCTCAAAGTAAATGGTATAGTCTCCCAGTGGACTCCTCCAGATTGGTATCTGAAAGGAGAAATCGAACTTTGTTAGACATAGTTCGGTCCATGATGAGCTATGCAATTCTTCCAGTATTCCTATGGGGTTACGCATTGGAAACCTCAGCATATTTACTGAATAAGGTGCCTTCCAAAATCTGTTCCTCAAACTTCGTATGAGATATTGAAAGAAAGGAAACCGAGTCTTAAACACGTTAAGATTTGGGGATGTCCAGCTTATGTCAAGTAAGTTGACCTAGATAAGCTGAAATATCGATCCGTAAAATGTAGTTTTGTGGGATATCCTAAAGAGACTTTAGGGTATTACTTTTACACCGATCATTGGGTGTTTGTCTCCAGACATGCTACCTTCTTGGAAAAGGAGTTTATCCTTGAAGGAAACAGTGGGAGCAAAATTGAACTTGATGAAGTTAAAGAAGCACAAAGTACTACGGATCAAGTGGAAACACCTGTTCTAACTGAACAACCTTTTGTGGAACAGCCCATTCATAGGTCAGGGAGAGTGTCTCGCCAACCTGAGAGGTAATATGGCCTTGTCAATGAGAATGACAATGAGTTGTCGATCATTGATGATGACGACCCTGTGACCTATAATGAGGCTATGAGTAGTGTTGACTCAGAGAAATGGCAAAGTGCCATGAAATCCAGAATGGAATCTATGTATACGGTATACAAAAGATAGATTATAGCAGATGGCCAGGTGGAGACCTATAAGGCCAGGCTCGTGGCAAAAGGATTCAAACAAAGGCAATGGATTGACTTTGATGAAACCTTTTACCTGTAGCCCTGTTAAAATCAGTTCGGATTTTGCTTGCGATTGCTGCTTACTACGACTATGAGATCTAGCATATAGCCAGATGGTTTTCTTTCCAAAGGGAAATGAAAACCTAGTGTGTAAGCTACTGCGAACCATATGTGGTTTAAAGCAAGCTTCTCGTAGATGGAATATCCATTTTGATGAGACAATCAAAGAGTTTGATTTTATCAAAAACGCAGATGAACCATGCGTCTACAAAAGGGTTAGTGGGAGCGCGGTAACATTTCATGTATTGTATTGAAATAGAGTTGACACACATAACAACATAGCAGACCCACTCACAAAGCTACTTTATGAAAGTCACTTTAATCGTCATAAAGACAAGATGGGTATTAGATACCAGACTGATTGGCTTTAGTACAAGTGGGAGATTGAAAGGAATATGTCCTAAGTCCAATCATGTATTAGGATTTAGGAATAACTTTTTATGTAATCTGTTTTGATTTCATTGATATTAATAAAAGACTTGTTTTGTTTTTATTACGGGCTCTATCTATTTAAGTGTTTAAATAAGATATACCATAGTTTAGAGTAAAGCTTTTTATGGATTATGATGAGATCATAATAGTGAGACCTAAAAGATGATAACTCTAAACTTAAATAGTTCCTGGTCGTAGGATTACTAACTGGTAATTAATAATCCGCAGAGATCGGTACATACTATGCCTACTTCATTATGAAGGATGTCTGTTCTCATAGACATTTGTGTGGTGACACTATAGCTAGTATGTAGGTGCTTATTATAGAATAAGTTCACTGAACATGACTCGCACAGCTGAACAACTGATGGAGTTCACTCACGTGTCAGCAGTTGTTCACAAAGTGATAGTTGTACAAGTATCCTTAGACTTGAGGTCATCATAGTCATCTTGTGTACACTGAACTATGCTTTGGTTTAGTTCTTAGTCTCCAGGGACAATTATTAGGGCTCTACTGGGTATAGAAATTTGTACACGAAGATAGTGTATGATCAATAAAGGATCTACCCCTTCCAGTGAAGGAAGCGAATGTTCAAGGCTGATCCACTTATGCTAGTTCAAGAATCTCTGGCCAGAGTGAATGAAATTAGAAAGGAGTTTCTAATTTGCATAGAACTATGCATAGTAAATGGTAAGCAAGTGATTAAATTAGATAGGCTTGACACGAGATCTATGCCTTGTATTTAATCGGGACATTGTAGGGTAGAAGGAGTTTATTGTACGATAACTATTCACTGAATAGGTTCTTGGTATTCTAAGCAGTGAATTCATATTATCCGGATAGTCGCGATATGCTGAGAAGTATCCCTCACGATGTAGAATAAATGTGATTAATTAATTAATCATATTTAATAAATTAGAGAATTTATATAAATAATGATAAAATAGTTTTATTATTATTTATTTCTACTACCGGCTTAATATTGAACCTACAGGGTCACACCATAAAAAGAGAATGATTTAATGGTGGAGGAATTAATTAATAATGGCTAATAATTATTTATTTGTGAAATAAATAATTAATTGGCAAATTTAATAATTGATTAAATGAGATTTAATTGATTATAAATTAATTAAGAAAAGTTCTTAATATTATTAATTAAGGATTTAATTTTTGGAAATTAAATCAAGAGAGAGAATTATTTCTAAAGTGTTTAGAAAAAGGATTAATAATTAAAAGGTGTTTTAATTATTAATGAGAATAATAAATGGAATAATAATAATAATATTTATGGGAAAATTTCAGCTGAAAATTTTGCCTATAAATATACTATTATAGACCCTATTTTTATTTTTGAACCCCAAAAATCCAAAAAGTTTGGAAAACCCAATTCTCTCCACCTCCTTCCTCCTCCTTAACATCGTTTTCTTGGTGGATACCGGTGGAGTGCTTCACACTTGAGGAGCAACTGCTAAGGATCTCTGATCGTTGTCTCCGAATTATTTTAAAGGTTAGATTCGATCCCTATTTTTTTACCACGATTTATATGCTTTTATTTGGATTTTATATGTGTAAAAGTGTTTTGCCATGCCCTGCTGCGCTTAAAATCCAACACCTTTAAATAAGCCTGTTGATCCTAGAATCAGACTTTGTTCTAATCCCATGTATTATGACCTTTAAATTTCAATAATCATGCTCTATTGTTCCAATTGCTCTCAACTGTTATTATACGCTTTTATATGCATCACCATATCTGCTTAATTTGAAACTTGACCTCACATGTAAATAAGAATGCCATGCGATACCCTCGAATTGTTTTATTATTCATAACTGTTTTGACATAACTCGTATTTCAGGAGCATGCCTCCCAAAAAAAAGAACCCCACAACCACATCCACCACAGACCCAAATATTCTTCGACTACTGGAAACTTTGCAGCAACAAACCAATGCTATAGCTCAACAACAACTAACTCTTCAACAACGAATTGAAAACCAAGATAACCGTGAACCACACCAACCACCTGAACCACCAGTACCACCTAGACAAGTGAATCCACCTGCACTCCATGGTACCAATAATCCAATAATAGCTAACACATGGATTATGGAAATGGAAAGGGTTTTTGAGTTAGTACAGTTAGGAGACGATCAGAAGACGCCATATGCTACTTACTTCTTGAAGGGCGAAGTCATCTATTGGTGGAAATCAGTAAAAGCTATGGAAGCAACTTAGCAGGTTTCTTGGGAGAGATTTAAGAAGTTATTTCTGGACAAGTATTACCCTCAGTACATGCAGAATCAGATGGAGCTTAAATTTTTGGAGTCGAAGCAAGGGAACATGACTGTACTGGAGTATGAGAAGAAGTTTACTGAGTTGTCAAGGTTTGTGACAAAGTATACCAGCACTGAGGAGGAAAAAGCAAAGAAATTTCAGCAAGGATTGGAGCCTTGGATCATAGATAGAGTGGCTATGTTTGAGCTTGAAACTTATGCGGGAGTAGTTCAGAAAGCTGCTCTGATTGAGAATAATAGGACACGGTCAAGGAAGGAAAGGGATAACAAGAAGAGGAAGGTTCCATTTTATGAAGAAAAGTCTGAAGCTGGAAGTTCACAAGATCGAAATGTAAAGAGGATCGGATTCCAAAAGGGCGGAAATTTTCAAAAGAAGGGAAATTTGGGTAAAAGGAAAGAATCAAAGGGGAACAACCAGGCAAGCCAAGGACAAGTTGGAGAAAACAGGATTCCAGACACCCCAATGCAAGCACTGTGGAAGAAGGCACCCCGGAGTGTGTAATAAGTTGAGCATGACATGCTATAGGTGCAATCAGAAGGGACATTTGGCGAATGAGTGCAAGATGCCGAAGCCAGGAGTTACGTGCTACAAATGTGGGAAGACCGGACACATGGCTAGGGAGTGTAAGGCAATCGGACCAGTCAAAGCTCTAATGAACGTGGCAAGTGCCAGTGCGAGCGTGCCAGCTGAGGTATTGGCATTACCTCCACCACTACACCAACCCCGCAAGCAACAACAAGGACATTTTATCTGAAGATGAAGGATGATGTTCAGAATTCTGAGGTGATAGCAGGTACACTTTTACTCAATAATGTCAAAGCTAAAGTATTGATTGATTCGGGAGCAACAAGATCTTTCATATCAGAATCTTTTGTTGATAATCTTCAATGTGATAAAATGATTATGAGTGAGGTAGTAAATATGGTAATTGCAAACTAAGAGAAGATTCCTGTGAAACAATTTTTGTCCGAAGTGTGAGATTGATATTTCGGGGTATAAGTTTTCAGCCGACTTGATACTCTTCAAGTTGGGAGAGTTTGATATAATTTTAGGCATAGATTGGTTAGGAGAAAATAACGCTCAGAATAATTGTAAGACCAAGAAAGTGTATTTAAAGGCGAAGAGTGGAGAGAAGGTAGTATTTAAGGGGCAGAGGTAAGAGCAACTATTTCTTACAATTGTTCAGGATAAGAAGCTACTTAGAAAAGGTTGTGAGTCGTTCCTAGTATATGTAGTGGATTCAGAAAAGGGCAACCCCAGCATAAAAGATATCCCTGTAGTTAACAAGTTCCCAGATGTGTTTCCCGACGAACTACCAGGCTTACCACCAGATCGACAAATCGAGTTCGAGATCAACCTTGCTCCAGGCACGGAACCAGTTTCAAAGGCCCCATATAGAATGGCACCAGCAGAAATGAAAGAGTTGGCGAGCCAGCTTCAAGAGTTGTTGGATAAAGGAGTGATACGGCCAAGTACGTCGCCATGGGGAGCACCTGTTATGTTTGTAAAGAAGAAAGATGAGAGTATGCGACTATGCATAGATAATCGGGAGTTGAATAAGGTAACGA
Organism: Apium graveolens; assembly: GCF_009905375.1. NCBI lineage: Eukaryota > Viridiplantae > Streptophyta > Magnoliopsida > Apiales > Apiaceae > Apium > Apium graveolens. The sequence continues at coordinate 144,929,043 of NC_133655.1, forward strand.
TCAAGAACCGCTACCCGCTACCAAGAATAGATGACCTTTTTGATCAGCTGAAGGGAGCAAAATGCTTTTCAAAGATCGACTTGAGATCGGGATACCATCAATTAAAATCAAAGAAGAAGATATTCCCAAGACAGCATTTAGGACCAGATATGGGAATTATGAATTCCTAGTAATGCCGTTTGGATTGACCAACACCCCGGCCGTATTTATGGATTTGATGAATCGAGTATTTAAGAAGTATTTGGACAAGTTTGTCATGGTGTTTATTGATGACATCCTTATTTATTCTAAGTCGGAAGAAGAACATAAACAGTACCTCTAGATAGCATTGGAGATACTCCGTCAAGAGAAGTTGTATGCCAAGTTTACCAAATGTGAGTTTTGGTTAAAGGAAGTTCAATTTTTGGGGCATGTCATTGGAAATGAAGGAGTTAAAGTGGATCTGGCAAAGATTGAGGCAGTTATGAGCTGGGAGAGGCCAAAGACTCCTATGGAAGTGCAAAGTTTTCTAGGGTTGGCAGGATACTACAGAAGGTTTGTCAAGGATTTTTCGAAAATCGCCACGCCATTGACCAAGTTAACCAGAAAGAATCAAAAGTTTGAATGGAGTGTAGAATGTGAGGATAACTTTCAAGAGTTGAAGCAGAGATTGGTAACAGCTCCGGTGTTAGTACTTCAAGATGACCAAGGAAACTTTGTGATATTCAGCGACGCTTCACATAAGGGATTGGGTTGTGTGTTAATGCAACACAGTAAGGTGATCGCGTATGCGTCAAGACAGTTGAAACCGCATGAGTTGAAGTACCCGACGCATGACTTGGAACTAGCCGCCATAGTGTTCGCACTAAAGATTTGGAGACATTACCTCTACGGAGAAAAGTGTGAAATCTACACGGATCACAAGAGTTTAAAGTACATTTTCACTCAGAAGGAGCTCAATATGAGGCAGAGGAGATGGCTGGAATTGATCAAGGACTATGACTGCTCGATAAATTACCATCCCGGAAAGGCGAATGTTATGGCCGATGCTCTAAGTAGGAAGGAGAGATTGAATATGATGGCAACATCAAAGGAGTTATCTGAAGAAATCAAGAGATTTGAACTGGAACTTTGTGCTTGCGGAAAAGTTGAGGAAGTTTGTCGTGCAATGACTTTTCAGCCAACATTGGTGGAAAAGATAAAGAAATGTCAAGGAGAAGTAATGGAGAAAGAGAATAATCAGTTATCTGGAGAGGAGATTAATACTCAAAGGGATGAGCAAGGGATACTAAGGTTTTCTTCCAGAATATGGATTCCTCATGTACCTGAATTAAGGAATGAGATCCTACACGAAGCCCATAATTCGAAATTTTCAATCCACCCGGGAAGTACCAAGATGTATCGGGACTTAAAGAAAAACTTTTGGTGGCCAAATATGAAGCGAGACGTAGCGGAATGGGTTGCGAAGTGTTATACTTGTCAGAAAGTGAAGGCAGAACATCAACGACCAAGCGGATTAATACAGCCCCTAAAGATTCCATAATAGAAATGGGAAAATATCGCTATGGACTTTATAGTAGGACTACCGCGAACAAAATCCGGGCATGACGCTATATGGGTTATAGTTGATCGTCTTACCAAGTCAGCGCATTTCCTTCCAATTAACGAGAAGTCGTCATTAGACAAATTGGTTCATCTGTATGTACGCGAAATCGTACTAAGGCATGGAGTACCTGTATCAATAGTTTCAGACAGAGATCCCCGATTTAACTCGAGATTTTGGAAGCAATTTCAGGAATGTCTGGGCACGAAGTTGAATATGAGCACGGCGTACCACCCGCAGACTGATGGTCAGAGCGAAAGGACAATTCAAACGATCGAAGACATGTTGCGCAGTTGTGCAATCGATTTTGCAGGAAGTTGGGACGACCACTTGCCATTGATTGAATTCTCTTACAAAAATAGCTATCATTCCAGTATCGGTATGCCACCATACGAAGCTTTGTACGGGCGAAAATGTAGATCACCAACAAGTTGGGATGAAGTAGGAGAAGGAAGGATTCTCGGCTCGGAATTGGTACAACAGTTGCATGACACAGTCAAGTTAATTCAGAAAAGGTTACTGACTACTCAAGATAGACAGAGGAAGTATGCGGATCTAGCGCGTAAGGATGTTCGATTCCAAATTGGCGAAGCTGTTTTGTTGAAGGTGTCACCTAGAAAAGGGTTGTCTAGATTTAGCAAGAAAGGGAAGTTAGCACCTAGATATATAGGCCCTTTTGAAATTTTGAGTCAAGTGGGGAAGGTGGCCTACGAGTTGGCCTTACCACCTCAGTATCAGCATGTGCATAATGTGTTCCATGTGTCGTTGCTTAAGAAATATAATCCTGACGCTAGCCATGTGATAGAATATGAACCTGTAGAAATTCAGGCAGACCTGTCATTTGTGGAGCAACCGGTCAAAATACTCGAATGACAAGAGAAGAGTCTTAGAAATAAGTCAGTAAAGTTAGTAAAAGTACTTTGGAGAAACCCTAAGGTCGAAGAATCGACTTGGGAGTTAGAGTCTGATATGCGTTCCCGGTATCCTCATCTGTTCTCTTAGATTCTGGGGACAGAATCCCTTAAGGGGGAGAGGATGTTACAACCGGCATTTTCGTGTAATATTAATTGTAAATTTAGTGTAATTATAAAGCCGAATGCCAATATATTCAACTATTGTATGCTTGTGTGAATGAGAATTTCTGCGTCTTAAATTTTCGTTATGTGGTATATGATTTTTCAAATCAAAAATTTATTTATTTCTTTCATTTTTAATTTATAAGGAATATTTAAAACCTTGAATAAATTTCTTTCTAAAAGATATTTTGTTCACAAATTTCAAAAGTAGTTTTATAAAATTCCTAATAATCCAAGTTATTATATGGTATAAATTTGTATAATTTTTGAACTTGTATTTTATTTTATAAAAATTAATCTTTATAAATGTTAATTGTCATAATTAGAAAATTACATAGTTTTCCTTGCAAGCAAATCCTTTCTATTCAATCCAAAAGGGCTAAAGAGACAATTACCACCCCCACTAACTCTTATTTTTCTAGCCAAATTCCTTCTTTACCCTTGCATGCAAAATGATACAAGTATAAGTGGAGGGATAGTCTTGTCAATTCCTATTTCCACTCACATTTGTTAAAGCAAAAACCATAAAACAAGTAAAAAACATGATCATTTCACACTCCACTCACCACCACACTCTTTCTTCTCTCCCTCCTCTCCCTCACTCTCGGCTTCTACCCCCCTCACTCTCGGGTTTTTCCGAGATCAACCCCCCTCCCCATTTTCTTCATTCCTCAACCAAGCTTTCACCTTCTACTCAAGTAAATGTTACTTCCCATACCATGATCACATATATTCCAAAGAGTTTTGAGTAAAAAGTTTAAGTTTTAAAGTTGCATGTTAAGGTTTTAGTTGAAACTCAAAGTACAACCTTGATTCTCGTGGATTTAAGGTTGTTTTTTAGAGGACTACAAGGAATGGTGAAGTGCCAAGTCTTGAGAAGGAAACTCTTGATGTTAAATGACCATTCCCTTCCATTTCATTCGGCCATGACCTTAAGGGAGCCGAATGAATAGTCCTTGAGATCATTCTTGTTACTTTGTTCAATTTTAGTATGTGTAAGTGATAATGGCTTGAATTTTGTAGTGAAAATTTGATGAAACTCCTTGCATGCTAAGTGATCATCTAGGTATAGCTTATGCTAGGCTTGCATGTCAATTTTATGGTAGAATATATTTAGAAAATATGTTGTTTTGGTTTGCAAAACTCAAAGGCATGCATGCATGTGGATTTCTCTTAGAATGTTATAAGATTTTGATCATTCGGAAAGATTTTATTAGTAAGCTTTAATTTCAGTAGGAATAATGTGTTAATATTGATTAATGCTCCTTGATGCATGGTAATAATTCGTGTTTATCTTTTATAAAAATGCATATCTTGTTGTTTCAAAAACTTGATGATTTGTGAATTGTGAAATGTGGTTTCTTTTGTTTTTCCATGATTGCACCTTAGGTAAGGATAATCTCCACCAAGATTATTTTGAGTATAAGGGAGTTAGTTCAGTAGATCCCCATGTTTAAGTCTTGGTTTGGGTATTGGGTTTTTGGTAGTTGAGTTTGTCAAGTCAAAACCTTGGAGAAAGGAGAGTCATAGTTTCTGCAAAAAATCAGTTTAGTACCCTGAGGTTTAGAGTGAGTTTTGACCATGTCATTGATGTGCACTTTGAGGCCCAAGCCACCAGGAGTTAGTATTGGGAGTATATAAAAGGTTTTAGGTGTTGGTTGGAGGTTTGCATGTCATTTGGTTAGGTGCACAAGTAGAATAACAAAATATGTCCAGCAGGGGAAAGTTTTGTTATAACTTAGAAATAGAGAGATTTGACCATGTCATGGGTAGGCCCTCATTAGGCCCTGTTGGGACTTAGTTAGAGGGAGTTTCAGAGAAGTTTTTACAACCATAGTTCATAGGATATGAGTTAGAACCATGTGTCACAAGTTAATTCAAGTCAGGGTGTTTTCTGCCCAGAAAAAACAGGGGAACCATGGACTTTAAGCTTAGGCCCAAGAAGGTCCAAGCCAGGCCCTTGTGCCACATCAAGTTTGGGAGATGCCCTTAGGTCAGGAGAGTCTTGTATAAAAGTTTTGAAGGAAAACTTGTAGTTTAAGAGTGTCTAATGCACTCAAGAAACCATAGTTGTCATTCTGAAATTTGAACCAGTGAGCACTTTCACTTAGCACATAGTTTTAGAACACTTAGGAGCGAGATTTAGGTTGACCACCATAGTTGTAAGATAGTATAAGGTCAGTAGAGAAAAAGGCACAAGTGAGGGTCAATAGGTCTCGGATAGTTTAGAAAAGGCACATCGAGTTAGGAAACCAAAATTTGAAGACTTTGTCTAGTTTAGCGACCAAGTGACTTAAGGTGGGGGGATCGAGATCATCCAAGCCTAGTGTTGCATTATGGTGTATATGGTGTTATTTGGTATTAATATATGATATGTGATTATGTGGCTATGTGTGTGCAATTATAATTAAGTGCATATAGGCCTAAGTGTCATCCGTGTTTAAATTCGGGTTGTAAAAAGGTTAAGTTGGTGAGAATATATTATAATGAGGATTATTATTATTTATGTAGGATCTAGAGACGAGGGAAAACTTGCCATAAAGGTCGAGTGAAGCTTTCAGTTGCTCCTACCAGTCAGACCAGACCAGCCTTTCTCAAGGCAAGTGATTCAACTTGTCCTTCATATTCACTGCTAATAGTTCATACATTGCTGCAACTATCCTGTGTCATTTGATATATTAAATCTAGCGTATCTTATGTTTATCTTTGAATTACATAAAGATGCCATGAACCCTCGAGTACTTAATGCAAAGTAGTCCTATTATGATAAAGTAATTTGTTGCCATGATAGAATAAAGGGTTGTTATAACACTTGGTTGATACTCTTGATTAACATGCTAATGATTCCTAAGCATTGATATCTCATCCTGATACTTGAACCCCTCTACAAACTTACCTTGAATCCTGAAGGCCAGATATTTATCAAAATGATTCCTCATCGATTGATACCCCTCTTTCTTATCCTAAAGCTTGACAATTCTGATATATCCTAAGCTAAAGATCATTTCTTCATAACTTAACACCCTTAGTATTCATGAAGCTTATCTTCTTGATGATCCAACACCTGTACCTTAACGAGAAACCATTGCTTTAAGCCCAATTTGGCATTACCCTTCATAATATCCAATAGCCTCACTAAATCCCCTTGTCCAAACTTTGATATATGAAAACCATTCAGTTACCCTAATAGAGTATAGTTTTGTGAATCATGGCCCTGAGATTTAGTACCACTTTCCCGTGTTTCGAGTTGATCTATAAGCCCTTGATAAAAATGTTTACTGTAAAAAGAGATTTTGTTATAGTTCGGCATCAGTTTTGAAATAAATAAAATGTGGGTTTTCAGTCCCAAAAGGGGATAAATGTTTTCTTTGAATAGTGGATCTGGACTGAGACGCGAGTCCTTTCCACACTTATATTAGGCTTAAAAGTTGCCTAGGGATTCCCATTAATGTTTTTGAACCCAGCGAGATTCTGTATTACTTCGCGGCTGATCACCGGCTATAATCCGTAGCGTCATAAAATGATTTTGATTAAAAAGTATGATTTTGAAATTGGTTTGATACAAACAGAATGATGCCACCACCCAAAAGTTTTATCTCTCGATATCATTGGTTATGTCCTCTCACTGTCATTCCTTAACATATATCTCGATTTATGTTTTGCATCGTATTGTTTAGCACTTGTTGAGCATTTGGCTCACTCCTTACTTTACCCTAATATTTCAGCTAGCAGCTATGGTTAGATTCAAGCAGACTGCCCGTAAGACCTGTGATGCTGATGTTTATGTTCGAGCTCAGGTAGAATAAGAGATAGTAGTTTTGTGTGAGGATTCTCTATTTAAAAACAGTTGTAATAGATGGTAGTGTTGGGCTGATCCAAACCCTAAACTGTAAGATCTTGGAGTTGGTTATGTTTACTTCTTCTTAAAATGTTGTAATAGTTATATTTATTTTGCTGTTTAAGTTGGGGGCGTGACAGGGATCCAGAGTAAAGTTGAATAGTAATGCATATCGGGCTTCTAGCGATCGCAGGAGTAGCATATCAGTGAATTGTTGAAATAGAAGACAATAATGCCATGAGACGTCAGAACGAAATAGTCGTGTTATTGCGAGTATGCTTAATTGCTAAAAACCAAAGGGAAGTATTACTATACTATTCTAATTCCAGAATAGTTTAATATTTTACTTATCAAACTGCTTAATTATGATTATGCAAGTTTTCATATGTTATTCTTCTTCCAAAATAGTTATATGTTTATATATTTTGATTAAATTATTTTATAAAGATTTTGGAATACATTGCATGCATATAATCATTGGATGATTGAAGTCATGTTATTCTAGAAATTGTTCTGCTAATACATAATTCTATTTTGATAGATAGTGAATAACTATTCTATCGAGGCATACTCTATACAGTTGATTTGATTATATATTTAACAAATAAATAATCCTACTAGTTATCTCGCCATCAGTTGTTAAGATTACTCCGGACTATGAGAAATGGGGAGTTGATTATGAAAGGATATCGATTGATTCGATTCCTTTATGAAAAATATTTTTTGATTGGATGATGCGTAAGTCACCCGGGCGATTGGTCCAGCATTAGGGCTTTGTATTAACTGAAATATGTTTATTACAATTTTTTCCATGGCCACAGTATGCCTTTTTATTTAAGTACATACTGGTAGTGGCTGATATGTAGCTTTTATTTGAGTACTCGTATTTGGGACATGAAATCTACGAATCATGATCTAGTACTATCACGGTGGATGATCATCATGTGATAGTGCATTCGCCGGAATTTTGTGATTCCAATCTGAAAACTTATTGTTTAATCGTTAAGCTTATGATAGCTTGTGATAGCTTTTGTTCTCGTACGTATCCTGTGATTGATAATCATAAATAGATGATTCATGATAAATTGTCATTGCATGGTTTATGTTAGATATATTTGAGATGTCATGTCTAATATGATTTGTGTTTAGTTTTCAGAACTTAATAACAGGACAAATCAGGACTTACTAAAATCAGGACTTACTGGAAGTCAAAACTTAATATCAGAACATAAGGTCATATCAGAACTTAAGTGCGAGAAGACTTTCAGTTAAGGAATGAAGCTGATTTATAGGAGAAGATCGAGACTAAAACAATAGAAGATATGCATGGAAAGAGTTAGAGGACTAGAAGACTTGTAGAAGATATCTGATTGATATATTTTAGGAGACATAATTATATTTCATATCAATTAGAATATATCTTGTAATTGTGTACTATATAAACACAACTTAGGGTTTACACTTGATGTGTTATCATTATCGAGAAGATTATACATTATAACCTAGCAGCTCTTAGCGATATTTGTTCATCACTGAGAGAGAACAGCAATTCATATTGTAACAGAGTTAATTGAATATACTTGATCTTTGTTACATACTTGTGTTAAATCGATTTGATTGTATAAACACTATATTCAACCCCCTTCTACAGTGTTGTCTGACCTAACAATTAGTATAAGAGCTTTTCTGTTAACACACAGACAGTAAAGATCTAAACAATCATGTCTGAAGAAACACAAACCCCAACTAAGCCCACTAAAACTCAAGAAACTCAAAACACCTAAACCCACAGTCGATATAAGACTATTAGGGTTCCCATACTGAGACCTTCTGAGTATCCCATACGGAAAGTAAAGATGGCTATGTTTCTGGAAGCTACAGATCCAGAATACCTTGATAGGATTAATGAAGGACCATATAAGCCTACCAAGCTCTCTGTTGCAGTTGCTGATCAACCAGCAAAGTCCATACCAAAGGAGAAAGGTGATTACACAGCTGAAGACATCTCATATATTGCCAAGGATGCAAGGGTAAGGCATTTGCTGCATAGTGCCAATGATAATGTTATGTCAAACAGGGTAATTAATTGCAAGACTGCAAAGGAGATATGGGATGCTTTAGAGACAAGATGCCAGGGAACTAATGTAATCAAAAAGAACAGGAGGACTATACTCACTCAAGAGTATGAGCACTTTGACTCAAAAGCTGATGAGTCATTAACTGATTTATATGACAGGTTTGCCAAACTCGTGAATGATCTGTCACTGGTGGACAAGGAATATGATCTTGAAGATTCAAATCTAAAATTCCTTTTAGCTCTTCCTGAAAATTGGGATTTGAAGTCTACTACCATAAGAGACAACTATGACCTTACTAAAACTACTCTTGATGAAATTTATGGTATGCTTAAGACTCATGAACTTGAGATGGATCAAAGGAGCAAGAGGCATGGAAGAAAGTCAAGGATAGTTGCTCTTAAAGCTGAGGAGGAATCTCCTAAGGTGGTTTCCTCAAAGAGGGGAAAATGAAAGGCTCTCATCATAAAGTCTGATTCAGAGTCATCATATTCTGATGATGATGATTCAGAAACTGAAAGTTTATCTGAAATAGATGTTGATGCAGAGATAATGCAACTATGTGCTCTTATGGTGAAAGGTATCACAAAGATAGCCTACAGGAAATTCAGAAAGGGCAAGAAGTTTTCCAGGAAAGGTGGAAAGAAAGGATTCAGAAAGTCTAAAGGCAAAGGAGGAAAGTCTGACAGAGGAGACAACTAAAATGTCAAATGCTACAACTGTGGTGAAAGAGGCCACATATCTCCTGACTGCAAGAAAGGAAAAAGTGACAAAGGCAAGGCACTTGTCACAAAGAAGAAAAGATGGACAGACACTTCAGATTCTGAAAAAGCGGTGAACTATGCCTTGATGGCAAATGCTGATAGCAGTCCTGAAACAGCTGAATTAAAGGTACCTTAAACAACTTATGCTTTTCATACTGATGATATTACTGAGTTGAGATTATATCTTAAAACCATGTTCATTAGTTATAGAGATCAGACTTTAACATGTGAAAGATTAACATATGAGAATCTTGCTTTTAAAAACAGAAATGACTATTTAGAAAAGGAGTTAGTTTTTCTTCATCAAACTAAGAAAGAAAGAGATGATGCTTTGTATGTTAGGGATGAAGTGTTAAAATTGAATGAATCTTTAAAGGCAGACTTAGAAAAGGAAAGAGAGATTATTAGAACTTGGACTATCTCTGGAAGAACAACTCATAATTTACTAAGTAGTGGAAACTGAAAAGAGGGTTTAGGTTATGAAGATGATAAAAGTGAGAAAGGAACTATGCAAATTGAGCCAATTGTTGTTAAACAGACTGTTAAGCCAAAGGTAAATCCTGTTAAGTTTATAGAAAAAACTGTAAAGTCTGATTCTGAAAAGATGAAAGAATCTAGGACAGAAGTCAAAGAAAAGTCAACTTCTGACAAATTAAGATAGGATAAACCAGCTGAAGTAAATATAGGCTTAATGACAAAAAAGCAGCTTAAGCAAAAGCTGAAAGAGATTAGAAATGTGAATAAGGTAAAGGAAGTTAGGAAAAATAGGAATGGAAAGGAAGGTGTGAATAAAAGCAATAATTACATGCCTGTTCCCAATGCTCCTAGAAAGAAATGTTATAACTATGGAAACTCTAACCATCTTGCTTCTTTTTGCAGGAAAAATAAAGATATAAACTCTTTACCTCCTAAATCAGGAATTAAGAGTCAGTCTGTTAGGTTTAAACCACAAAATCCTTATTTTCATTGTGGAAGTTTATGGCATTCCATTTATACTTGTAAGGAATATCATAGTTTGTACTATGATTATTATCAAATAAAACCTTCTTTGAAGAAAGTTAGTATTATTCCTTCTAGTGTAAAGTCTTATGCAAAGTCTGATATAAATTCTGATAAACAGCATATTAGCATAAACTCTGGAATTAAATCCGCTGTAAATGCTAACAAACTTAAAAAGGCCAAAGGACCCAAGCAAGTATGGATCCTTAAAACTAACCAATAGTGGTCTTTGTGATTGCAGGGCAACAGGAAAAACATCCTAATGCTGGACAGTGGATGTTCAGGACATATGACTGGAAATAAAGCCCTGCTATCAGACTTTATGGAGAAAGCTGGCCCAGGAGTTTCTTATGGAGATGGTAACATGGGAAAAACTCTGGAATATGACAATATCAATCTTGGGAATGTCATCATTGAAATAGTAGCTCTTGTCTCAAGACTTAAACACAATCTGCTAAGTGTGAGTCAAATCTGTGATAGAGGTTATCATGTGGATTTCTTTGAAGAAAACTGTGAAATTGTAAGTAATTCTAAAGGCAAAGTAGTTCTGAAAGGTTAAAGGCATGGTAACATATATGAATCCAGACTTTCAACAAGTTCTGATGGTTCTGCAATCTGTCTGTTGAGTAGAGCATCAATTGAAGAAAGCTGGAATTGGCATAAAAGACTCTCTCATTTAAATTTCAACAACATAAATGAGCTAGAAAAGAAAGATCTTGTGAGAGGACTGCCAAAATTAGTATTTGCTCCTGATGGCCTTTGTGATTCATGTCAAAAAGCAAAACAAAGAAAATATTCATTCAAGAACAAAACTGAATCTTCAATTCTTGAGCCTTTTCACCTATTGCATGTTGATTTATTTGGTCCAGTCAATGTCATGTCTATTGCAAAGAAGAAATATGCTATGGTTATAGTGGATGAGTTCACAAGGTACACTTGGGTGTATTTCTTGCACAAGAAAAATGAGACTACATCTACTCTAACTGATCATGTCAGATAGCTGGATAAATTGGTCAAAGATTCTGTCAAGATTATAAGAAGTGATAATGGCACTAAGTTCAAAAATTCAATCATGGAATAGTTCTGCAAAGAGCATGGAATAAAGCACGAATTTTCTGCACCTGGAACTCCACAGCAAAATAGAGTTGTAGAAAGAAAGAACAGGACTCTCATTGAAGCTGCACGAACTATGCTTGATGAAGAAAAGCTACCAACCTACTTTTGGGCTGAAGCTGTGCAGACTGCTTGTTTTACACAGAATGCTACACTCATAAACAAGCATGGAAAAACACCATATGAGATGGTGAAGAAAAAGAAGCCAAATCTGAAATACTTTCATGTATTTGGTTACAAGTGTTTTGTTCTTAAGACTCATCCTGAACAGCTGTCAAAATTTGATCTAAAAGCCGATGAAGGAATTTTTGTTGGATATCCACTTTCCACAATATCTTTCAGAGTCTACAATTCAAGAACAAGGGTTGTCATGGAATCTATCAATGTATCTTTTGATGATAAGAAGATTACTGAACTTGAAGATTTCAATGATCATGATCAGCTGAGATTTGAAAATGAAGATTTAAATTATGATTTTGTAAATTCTGATGACTTAAATCCTGATCCTGAAAGTTCTGACGGGTTAAGTTCTGATGTCATTGAAACTGTGGTAACTACTCCAAGGGAAAATGCACGTATCCAGAGGGAGCAAGCTGAAGATCCTACCACAACTCAAGACTCTCAAGAAGCATTAGAACCTGTCACTGGCTCTTCAAGTTCTGATTCATCAAGTTCTGATGAGCCAAATTCTGATAATTCTGAAAACTCTGATTCTTCAAATCCTGAAGGTTCCAACTCAAATTCTGAAGTCTCATAGAGCATAACTACAGGGGCAGCATCAGAAAATGCTGATGGAGACAACATGGATCATAGGGGAGGATCCAGTTCTAGAAATTAACTTCCATCTACAAGGAAGTGGACCAAATCACATACACCTGACTTAAAAATTGGAGATCTTGAAGCAGGTGTCAGAACTAGAACTGCAACATCAAATGAATGTATCTATCATTCTTTTCTATCTCAGACTGAACCAAAGAAAGTGGAAGAAGCTCTTCAAGATGCTGATTGGGTGCAAGTAATGCAGGAAGAGTTAAATGAATTTGAAAGAAATAAAGTTTGGACCCTAGTGCCAAGACCAAAGAACATATCAATAGTTGGCACAAAATGGGTGTTCAGAAACAAAACTGACAGTAATGGTATAATTACAAGAAATAAAGCAAGGCTGGTTGATAAAGGCTACTCTCAACAGGAAGGTATTGATTATGATGAAACGTTTGAACCAGTTGCTAGATTGGAAGCCATAAGAATCTTTTTGGCTTATGCTGCTCACAAAAAGTTCAAAGTCTTCCAAATGGATGTGAAAAGTGCTTTTCTTAATGGAGAATTGGAAGAAGAAGTATATGTTGAACAAACTCTAGGATTTGTAGATCCAAAATTTCCAAATAATGTCTACAGATTAGACAAAGCACTTTATGGCCTTAAGCAAGCTCCAAGAGCATGGTATGAGACTTTAGCTCAATTCCTTCTGGAAAGTGGATTTCAAAGAGGTACAATTGATAAAACACTGTTCTACCTCAACCATGGAAAGGACTTACTTTTGGTATAGATATATGTTGACGATATCATATTTGGTTCTACAAATGCCAAACTATGTGAAGGTTTGCAAAGCTAATGCAGTCAAGATATCAAATGAGTATGATGGGAGAACTTAGCTATTTTCTGGGACTTCAAGTCAAGCAAAATGAAGAAGGTACTTTTATCAATCAATCCAAGTACATCAGAAATTTACTGAAGAAATTTGGGATGCAAGACTGTTCAACTGCATCCACTCCTATGGCCACTGCAACCAAGTTAGATAAAGATACTGGTTCATCAGTAGATATTACTAACTATAGATGTATGATTGCCTCTTTACTCTATTTAACTGCAAGTAGACCTGATATCATGTATGATACCTGTCTTTGTAAGATTTTAGGCTGATCCAAGAGAACCTCATCTAATAGCTGTGAAAAGAATTTTCAAGTACCTCAAGGGTACAGCTGATCTAGGATTGTGGTATCCTAGAGAATCAGATTTTAAGATAATAGGTTATCAGATGCAGATTTGGCAGGATGCAAAATAGACAGGAAAAGCACTAGTGGAAGTTGCCAATTTCTTGGAGGCAGATTGGTTTTTTGGTTTTGCAAGAAACAAAAATCAATTTCCACATCAACTGCAGGAAGCTGTTGTGCACAGATTCTTTGGATGAAGAATCAGTTACTGGACTATGGGTTAGAATTTTCTAAAATACCTATTTACTGTGATAATCAAAGTGCTATTGCTATGACAGGTAATCCAGTTCAACACTCAATGACAAAGCACATAAGCATTAGGTACCATTTCATAAGGGAACATGTGATGGAAGGTACAGTGGAATTACAATTTGTTCCAACAGATCAACAACTAGCAGATATCTTCACAAAACCACTATGTGAAGCTACTTTTACAAGACTGGTAAATGAACTTGGAATGGTTTCAGGTTCTTTCTCTAAATCTGCTTAGTTTTTGTTCACATGCATCAGACTTTATGATCAGTGTTTACAGATTGTCTTATCTTCATGTAATCTGCGCTTAAATTGTAATACATTAAATAATGATTGTTATCTGATATGGATCTATATACTCTGATAGTGTTTTGAATGTTCCGTGACTATTCAATCCAATGAGGATAACTGTGCTAGATGCTGACCTAGTAGTCTTTAACATACTAGAAATCCCATGTTTGAATTAGTTATTTATATGGAAATTCATTAACACAAGCAAATTCTATGTTGAGCTTAGTAAAATTTACTTTGTGTATCTTATTATTAAGTCACAAACTAGATTCTTGCTTCTTATCTGTCAAATTCTGATGTCAGTAAATCTTAAGGATGAACCACATGCTTGATAAGCCTCACTTATCTAAAGAAAAGAAAAGAAAATTGAAGTCAGGTACTCCTTTGAGATCTAGAGTAAATATGTGAAAAGGAAGACCCAAGTGCATTGCTGGTATTAAGTAATATGCATTAGAAAAGGAAATAAATTTTTCTTGGTGACTTTTCACATTCTCTGATTACTGGAGAAATACTCTGATAATAGTATAAATTCTGATAGCAGTTGTGACTCACTTACACTGAGAAGCCACTGTAAAAAGGAATTTCAAAAGATGCATAAAATGAGCACAAACAGTTGAGGTGGATTCTTGCATAAATTTATTCTATAGTTGACTTCATTATTAATGATAGATTTTAAGCACTTTTCTTAGTTATGCCTTATTTCTAAGATGTATTGAAGTTTATCAGACTTTAATCTTTATCTGATATTTTGATAATGCACGCACTTTCACTCCATATGAATGATGAAAATTACTATGGTGATTAAGTTGTTTTTGACAAACAGTTAAGTGTCATTTGTATAAATTCTGTGACAAGTTCTGATGGAAGTTTTGATGATTAAACTCTAAAGAAACAAGTTAGTATCTGTATGAAAAATTACAGAAACAAACATTCACTTTTTGAGTACAGAAGCCATGTTCTAATGAACGTTAAAATCTGATAATAGTCAAGTTCTGATATTAAATCCTGATGCAAACTCTGATGCTTACGTGGCATTATTTATTTACTTGACTTATTTGTGGTAAATACTGTATCGGTCATATTTTATCAAAATATAATTAGGTGAGATAAAAACAGTCATAATCATTTAGTAAGTGGGAAGCGTGTTTTCCTTGAAACACTGCATGTGCACATTTATTACTGCTTAATACCCCCCACTAATAATTTTTTGACTAATGATATGCTGCCAGGTGTCTAAAGTCTGTTCTGCTTCAATCATAACAGTTGTCAAAAAGAGAGTATACATATGGGAGTTAAAAGATTTTATAATCTTTTACCTACTTTTCTTTCTCTAATCTCTCTTATTCTCTCTCTCACTAATATTCTCTGAAGCTATTTTCTTACAAGACTTTTATCAAACACCCTGTGTACACTCTATTTTCTCACTTATTTTTCACAGAAATGGCACCCAAAGACATCATTTTCAATGGAGCTAAGTTTGTTCCTAACAACTACTTGGCTATACTGAGCAAGGATGAAGCCCCATCAGAACTTCACTTCATCCAAGATTTTCTATCTGGAAGTGAGATTGGGTATACTTTGACCCAACCTGAAGCAATCTCAGGGACTCAGGTGCTGGAGTTCTGGAGGTCAGGAGTTTATGATGATGGTGGTGCTAATGGGTCCCCAAGCATCATATTTACAACAGGGGAGGATGCACATGTGGTGATTTTGGCCACAGTTCGACAAACACTCCAATTGCTAGAAAACTGCACTTATTCAACAGTTGAGGAGCCAACTCTTGAACAACTAATGGCCAGTCTAGGCTATGAGAAAAGTTTGTCAAAGCTTGGGCAGTTGAAGAGACCCTACATCAGGAGGGAGTGGAGCTTCTTCTTTGACTGCATCACAAGAACCTTTGCAAACAAGTGATCAAACTTTTATGTAATTCCTATCCTAAGTCAGCAAATTGGGTATGCTCTGATTACTCAATCTCATTTTGATTATGCTAATGATGTACTAGGATTCATAGGGGATAGGATGACAGAAGATAGAAATATTGTATATTTTGCTAGATTCTGTCAACTTATTTACAGCTTTTGTAACTCTGATTCACCCCAACTACAAAGTGAGTTAATTTCACCATTTAAACTTGATAAGAGAGCATTTACTGACTTATTATCTACTGATAATAAGAAAACTGTTCTAAGACCCCTCCAAATTCCACAATCAGTCAA
This sequence comes from Apium graveolens, assembly GCF_009905375.1. NCBI lineage: Eukaryota > Viridiplantae > Streptophyta > Magnoliopsida > Apiales > Apiaceae > Apium > Apium graveolens. The sequence goes on from NC_133655.1 coordinate 144,945,240, forward strand.
ACAGTTTTTAGTATACTCTGACCCAGCCACATACACTGCTAAATATTCTGATGTCCAACCATCCCAACCTCCATCAGCACCTTCAACCACTACACAACCAACCACCTCTCAACCTCAATCAACTCAACCTACCATCAAAACATAGTTCCAACCAACTCAATCCTCACAACAACAACCATCAGCACCTACCATCAGACCTTCATCTTCCAGGCCTAAGAGGGCAAAGTCTATTTCTCAACCTCCACCAAAGAGAAGGAAGATGATTCTAAGGGATGTGTCAAATGATGAAGAAGTACAGGTTCATGCATCAGAACCTGTGACTGTGGAAGCTGAAAATGTGGTTTTTCAGAAAGAAGTAGCAGCTGAAGGGTCAACCCATCAGATAAATGTTAAAGCTGAGAGTTTTGATACTTTGAAGAGAAAGAAAACTGTAAGTTCTGATGCTACTCAAGCAACTCCTACACCTTCTAGGAGATCTAAGAAATAGAGGGCAGGAAGGCACATGGCTCAACCTCCATCAGAGGATACTGAAGAAGCTAAGGAAGGGGATCAGGAATCTCTGATCTCAAAGCCAATTGTAATTGAAGCTTTACCATCCCCAACTCAAGCTCAAGACACTATTCCAGACACAGTGCTCACACCTCCTGTCTCTCCAATCAAAGCTACAGATAATGTTGAAGAACAAGACACAATTTCTAAAATAGATATTCACAATCTGAATGTTCCTACTGTTCTTTATCTGGAAGCTCCAACAATAGCTCAGCCATCTACAGTCAATTCTCCTATTCTACAGGCTGAGATACCAACAACTCCAATTCTGGAGATAAATTCGGATGATCAGAATTTAGATGAAATTGTTCCAGAATCTCCAGTTGCCTCACATATTCTTGTACTGTCAGAAGATAATGAATCTTTTTCAAGTTCTGAAGACAGTGTTTATGTTGATACTCCAGCTCCCATTCTAGGAAATGAGGCACTTATTGAGAAGTTTGTTGAGTAAGCTGCTCCTATTCCTTAGGAATATACTCACAGAGGTGTGGAGTGGACCAAGAAGTGGAATGAAACTGATTTCATTCCAAGCTCTAAAGTTCTGACAGAGCATATTGCTAAGGCTGATGAGCTGATGACAATTTCTGATTTTAAGACTCAACTCAAAGTCACAGCTCTAAGTGTCAAGACTCTTCAAGGTCAACATTCTACAACTCATGAAAAGGTTGACAAAACTTCTTGAAAAGGCTGAAAAGCTGGATATGGAGACCAAGCTTGATAAAAAGAGGTTTATCAGACCTATTTCTGAGAAAGTTGAAGCCATTGAGAAAGCTCAAGAGAAGTAACAGGCCCAAATTACTGAGTTCCTATAAAATCAAGCTTCTCAAAAAGCTCAATTGGATTTCATCCAATCTTCAGTTGAACTTCTTCTCTCTCTCCTACTATCTGATGATGCCAAAAAGGAGGAGAAGGTAGTTAAGTCCAAATGCACTCCTACTCTAATACTGAAGAAAAAGGATGACAAAGGTGATGACCAGGGAAACTCTGATAAGAGTAGAGGTCAAGGTCAAGGGCAGAGCAACAAGTTTTTTTCAAGGAAACTAAATACTGATGCAAGCAAATCTTCTACTCAAAAGAAGACAAGCTCTAAAGCTGCTCAAACTCAAAATCAGATAGAAAGTCCTGATACTCAAAATCTGATATCAAGTTCTGATGAGCAAAGTCCGTTGATAAAGCCTGATGTTCTGATACAAGGTGGAATTTAAGATTCTCATAAGTTTTTGCAAACTCTGAAGCTAAAGGGGAAGCAGACTACAATATACTACAAAGATCCCAAGATTCAGACACTTGATGAAGAGATTGCTAGAAGATTATTTCTGAAGCATAATCCTGGAATGGATTTAGAAAATCTCAAGGAGGAAGAAGCTAGATTTAAAGCTGAAAAGACAAATCTAAAGCCAAAAGTTTCTGTTGAAAAGAAACCTCCAAGGCCTAAGGAAAAAGGCATTATGATCAAGGAGAAGTCAAATACTGAGGCATCAAAGCCCAAGACTAGATCACAGACTGAGATTGATCCCAAAGACAAAGGGAAGGGAAAAGTTGATGAACCAATAAAGCCACAAGAGATGAAAATTCCTCAAATCCTGATGAAACATGTGTACAAACTGGTTCAAGTTCATGATGATACTCTTGTTAAAGATGCAGATGTTCAAACTCTAAAAAGAAGGAAGATTGCTGAAGAATTAAAGATAACCTCTGACAAAGCTCAAGTTGTTCAGAATGAAGAACTGTAAGCTACAACAGAAACAACAAGTTATGATAGAGTTATCAAGACATCAACCTCTGACAGAGCTCAAGTTGATTTAGACAAGATGAAAGTAGCTGATAAAAAGAAACTTCTATGGAAAAATGTCAAACCATCAGATCCAAAGAAAAGCCAATTCCTGTCTGATTACATGACTATTGGGTTAAATGCTAGAGAACCAAGAGACAGGGCTGTACTAGGTTCTGATGAAGCTAAAATCAAGACAGGATTTGAAGTTGCTACTAGAGATCCATTTTTGCTAACTGATAAACCTCTTGAAGATGTTACACAGAAACACCTTGATAAGGTTATCTCTGTTCAAGTGGTACTGGATGCTCATGACAAGCACAATGTGAAGGAAAATCTGATTCTATTTCTTAAAGATGGAAGGACATATCAAATGTTAGAATCAGATGTGCTAAACAAATCACTAAACAAATCATTACCTTTTAGTGGTAAAGTTTAATATTACCAGGAGATGGTCAAATTATATATTGAAGACCATAAGAGATAAAGCTAGAATTTCTGGTTCGAGGGTTACATAATTCATTCCTAATATTGTTGAAGATGATGGAAGTGAAATTCCAATGAAGAAGGATTCTGCTAAACTGGAAGTGATACTAAAAGAGAAATGTCTATGCTACAATGAAGATTCTTCTCATCCAAGGGTAATAAGACTGGATGATGGTTTAGAAAGAAACCATATCTCTGCTCTAAGGACTACAATCTACTAGATTGGAAGTCAGGGTGAAGAGATGAAGCAAGTTAAGACTACACTATCTCAAGTCCTGAGGATTAAAGAAGAAAAGCTGATATTAAACTTTGTCAAGAATCACTTTGGATTCAGATTGACTAAGTGAGATTGGTAAAAGCTACAAGAACTGTAAGTTGTAGTTAGTTATCTAGTTAAACTCTTAGTGCATTTGTACTTAAATGTTTTTAACATCATCAAATCTATTAACTTGTATATTTTGCATAATTTACAAGTTGGGGGAGATTGTTAGATATATTTGAGCTATCATGTCTAATATGATTTGTGTTTAGTTTTCAGAACTTAACAATAGGACAAATCAGGACTTACTGAAATCAGGACTTACTGGAAGTCAGAACTTAATATCAGAACTTAAGGTCATATCAGATTTTAAGTGTGGAAAGACTTTCAGTTAAGGAATGAAGCTGATTTACAGGAGAAGATCGAGACTAAAACAATAAAAGATATGCATGGAAAGAGTTAGAGGACTAGAAGACTTGTAGAAGATATCTGATTGATATATTTTAGGAGACAGAATTGTATTCCATATCAATTAGAATATATCTTGTAACTGTGTACTATATAAACACAACTTAGGGTTTACACTTGATGTGTTATCATTATCGAGAAGATTATACATTGTAACCTAGCAGCTCTTAGTGATATTTGTTCATCACTGAGAGAGAACATCAGTTCATATTGTAACAGAGTTTATTGAATATATTTGATCTTTGTTACATACTTGTGTTAAATCGATTTGATTGTATAAACACTGTGTTCAACCCCCTTCTCAGTGTTGTGTGACCTAACAGTTTACATTAAAAGTTGATGTTGTTATTTAATTTATTGTTAATATCAAAAGTGGTATTGATATATATATATATATATGATTGATGTTGACTTCCATACTTAGTAATGTTATTTTGTGAAAATCTAAGTTAGTATTGATTTCTAATTTGATGTGACATCAAAATAAGTATTGACATCATGATTGGGGTTTTGCTGAAAAATGGTATAAGTTTATGATTCAGTCCATAATCATTGTTTCATATTATTGTTTATGATATTCATGTAAACACTGTTTTACAATTTTTATTCTAGTCAGGATTCAAAGTATTGCTGAACTATTTTTGCTCAAAAATATCAAAAGAGTTTTGAATACATTTAAGGAACCAATTCTGGGATTTCCTTAACCAGATTTTCTGATTCAGCAATTATGATTTTAAATGTTCTGCTTCATTACAGATACGGGTTTTTATATCAAAAGACTATATATATGTTATAATGAACTTGCTGAGCATTTCTTATGCTCATACTTGCCTGTTTTAAAATTAACCTTCCAGTTAGGCTTAACTGGCACTGTTTAGCCATGTAATTCGAGAAAGCAAAGAAAGAAGCTTTTGGAAGGTGGTTGGTCCAAGGTTTATGGACGAGTGTAAGTTATATAGTGTAAAGTTGTTTGTATATATATTATAGTTGTATTATCGTGTATTTGGGCCTAGTATACTTCCTTTCGAAGTTATACTAGGGGGTTTAGTTTGGAGTTTGTAATTTGTTGAAAATGAGGTTTTAAAAGATTAAAAAATTTTATTTATGGAATTTGGATTTCTTGTTTCTAGAATGTAACCTGAAAAGATCATGGTATAGTTTGGGGTCGCATGTATTATATTTCAACTGAAGGCATTTGTTTATTGATTAAACAAGTTATTTTGGATTAAGGTTTCATCATGACGACCAAATCTTCTGACCCCTGATTTTGGGGTGTTACATATGTTTGACAATGTTATTAACTGTAATACTGCTAAGAAAATTTAGAACCAAATTCAAGTGTTATATGAGAGAACTGAGCAAGTCAAAGAAAATAAGCAACTTCTCATACAACAATATGAACATTTTCATTTTGAGGATGGCGAGTCACTGAGTGACATTTTCATTAGATTTCAAAAACTATTGAATGGATTCAAGTTATATGGGAGGATCTACCAAATTAAAGATTCAAATTTGAAATTCCTAAAGTCTCTACCAAAATAATGGAAGCCAATGACAGTCTCTCTCAGAAATTCTCAAGAGTATAAAGAATTTACTATAGAGAGACTGTATGGTATCTTAAAAACCTATAAGCTCGAAATGGAGTAGGATGAGCTATTGGAGAAAGGAAGAAAGAACGGTGGATCTGTTGTATTAGGAGCTGAACAAGAGAGAGGAATAGAGTTGAAGGTTGTAGCTATGGAATCTATACCAAACTCAAGGGTTTGTGAAGGACAAGGAAATGGGCTAATGGCTGAGAATGAAGATAATCCTAGTCAGGATGAAATGGAGGACATAGATGAGCATCTGGATTTCCTATCAAGAAGATTTGCCAAGCTTAAATTCAAAAAAAAATTGGAGCAACCAAGCCAAACAGAAACATGGTGGACAAGTCAAAATTCAAATATTTCAAGTGTGTCTTGAGTGGTCATTTTGCCAATGAATGCAGAAAGCCTAACTCTGAGAAAAAAAGGCTTGAGCCAGTGGAAAAATAAGTACTTTAAATTGCTTAAACAAAAGGAAAAGGCTTTCTTGACTCAAGAAAAAGACTGAGCAGCAGATGGGGAAGATGAAGATGAAGAAACAAGTTATGTCAACCTAGCTCTAATGGCCAAATCAGATGAAGCAGAGGTTAGTTCCTCAAGCTATCAGGTAATCACTACAAACCTAGCACATCTTTTGTCACACCCCCAACTTAAACAGCAAAATAAATATAGCTATTATAATATTTTAAAAGAAGAATACACAACCAAATCCAAGATCTTACAGTTTAGGGTTTGGAACAGCCCAACACTACCAACTATTTCATCTGATTACAAATACCGAGTCCTCACACAACTATTATTACTTATTCTACCTGAGCTCGAACATAAGCATCAGCATCACAGGTCTTACGGGCAGTCTGCTTGAATCTAACCATAGCTGCTAGCTGTAATATCAGGGTAAACCAAGAAGTGAGCCAAATGCTCAACAAGTGCTAACAGTACGACACAAAACATAAATTGAGATATACTTTTAAGAATGATAATGAAAAGACATAACTAATGATAACGAGAGATAAAACTATGTGAGATGGCATCATTTTTGCTTGCATCAAAACAATTTTAAAATCATGTCTTAATCAAAATCATTTTATGACGCTACGGATTATAGCCGGTAATCAGCCGCGAAGTAATCCCGAACCTCGCTGGGTTCTAAAACATTAACGGGAATCCCTAGGCAACTTTTAAGCCTAATATAAGTGTGGAAAGGACTCGCGTCTCAGTCCAGATCCACTATTCAAGAAAACATTTATCCCCCTTTGGGACTGAAAAACCCACATTTTATTTATTTCAAAAGCTGATGCCAAATTATAACAAAATCTCTTTTAACAGTAAATATATTTATTAAGGGATTATAGATCAACTCGAAACACGGGAAATATGGTACTAAATCTCAGGGCCATGATTCACAAAACTTTACTCTATTAGGGTAACCAAAAGGTTTTCATATGTCAGAACTTGGACAGGGAAATATGGTGAGACTAATGGATAATATGAAGGGGTAATGCCAAACTGGGCTTAAAGCAATGATTTCTCGTCAAGGTACAGGTGTTGGATCATTAAGAAGATAAGCTTCACGAATACTATGGGTGTTAAGGTAATGATCTCTAGCTCAGGATGTATATATATATCAGAATTGTCAAGCTTTAGGATAGGAAAGAGGGTATCAATCAATGAGGAATCATGTTGGTAAGTTTCTGACTATCAGAGTTCAAGGTAAGGTTCTATAGGGGTTCAAGTATCAGGATGAGATATCAATACTTAGGAATCATCAGCATGTTAATCAAGAGGATCAATTAAGTAATATAACAACTCTTTATTTTATCATGGCATTTATCTATCATGAAAAGACTTTTAAACTACTTGCAATCCATACTCGAGGGTTCATGGCATTTCTATATAATTCAAAGATAAGCGAGAGATACGCTTGATTTAAACACATCAAAATGACTCAGGATAATTGCATCGATATATATGAACTGTTTATAGTAAATACGAAGGTCAAGTTGAATCACTTGCCTTGAGATAGGCTGGTCTGGTCTAACTGGTAGGAGCAACTGGAGCTTCACTCGACTTTTATGGCAAGTTTTCCCTCGTCTCGAGATCCTACATAAATAATAATAATCCTCATTATAATATATTCTTACCATCTTAACCTATTTACAACCCGAAATTAAACATGGATGGCACTTAGGCCTATATGTACTTAATTTATATCCACCTTTATATTTCAAATGTACACACGTAGCCACATAATCACATATCGTTTATTAATACCAAATAACACCATAATGCACACTAGGCTTGGATGATCTCGACTCACAACTTAAGTCACTTGGTCGCTAAACTAGACAAGGTCTTCAAATTTTTGCTTCATAACTCGATGTGCCTTTCCTAAATTATCCAAAACATATTGACCCTCACTTGTGCCTTTTGCTCTACTGACCTTATACTATCTTACAACTATGGTGGTCGACCTAATACTCACTTCTAGGTGTTCTAAAACTATGTGATAAGTGATAGTGCTCACTGGTGCAAATTTCAGAATGACAACTATAGTTTCTTGAGTGCATTAGACACTCTTAAACTACAAGTTTTCCTTCAAAACTTTTAAAAAATACTCTCCTGACCTAAGGGCATCTCACAAACTTTATATGGCTCAAGGGCCTGGCTTGGAACTTCTTGGGCCTAAGCCAAAAGTCCAAGGTTCCCCTGTTTTTCTGGGCAGAAAATGCCCTGACTTGAATTAACTTGTGACACATGGTTCTAACTCATATCCTATGAAATATGGTTGGAAAAACTTATCTGACACTCCCTCTAACTAAGGCCCAATTGGGCCTAATGAAGGCCTACCCATGACATGGTCAAATCTCCCTATTTCTAAGTTGCAACAAAACTGTCCCCTGCTGGACAGATTTGGTTATTCTACTTGTGCACCTAACCAAATGACATGCAAACCTCCAACCAACTCCTAAAATCTTTTATATACTCCCAATACTAACTTCTGGTAGCTTGGGCCTCAAAGTGCACACCAATGACATGGTCAAAACTCACTCTAAACCTCAGGGTACTAAACTGATTTTCTGCAGAAACTATAACTCTCATTTCTCCAAGGTTTTGACTTGACAAACTCAACTACCAACAACCCAATACTCAAACCAAGACCTAAACATGGTATTCTACTGAACTAACTCCCTTATTCTCAAAATAACCTTGGTGAGATCATCCTTACCTTAAGTACAATTATGGCAAAACAAGAGAATCTACACTTCACAGATCACAAATCTTCATGCTTTCGAAATAACAAGGTATGCATTTTTATAAAAGATTATCACGAATTATTACCATGCAACAAGAAGCATAAATCAATATTAACAGATTATACCTACTGAAATTAAGGCTCACTAACAAAATATTTCCAAATGATCAAAATCTTACAACATTCTAAAAAAAATCCTCATGCATGCATACCTTCGGGTTTTTCAAACCAAAACAACACATTTTCTACATATATTCCATCTTAAAATTGACATGCAAGCCTAGCATAAGGTATACCTAGATGATCACTTAGCATGCAAGGGGTTTTATCAAATTTTCACCACAAAAATTCAAGTCATTATCACATAAACATGCAAGAATTGATCAAAACAACAAGAATGATTTCAAGGACCATTCATTCGGCTCCCATATGGTCATGGCCGAATGAAATGGATGGAAATGGCCATTAAATCATCAAGAGTTTCCTTCTCAAGACTTGGCATTTATCCATTCCTTGTAGTCCTCTCAAAAACAACCTTAAATCCATAAGAATCAAGATTGTATTTTGAGTTTCACTAAAACCTTTACATGCAACCCTTAAACTTAAACTTTCTACTCAAAACTCTTTGAAATATATATGGACAACATGTAGGGAGCAAGATTACTTGAATATAAGATGGATGTTTGAGTGAAAGAATGGAGAAAAGAAAGGGGATGGGGGCTTCGGCTATGGTGATTGCCGAGAGGGAGGAAAAACCGAGAGGTGAGGGAGGAGGGAGGGAGGAGAGAGTGAGGGTGGAGTGTGGAGTGGGGTGAATGATCACAACACTTTGTACTTTGGGGTTTTATGATTTTGATTGATTGAAATAAGTGAGTGGAAATGAGAATTGATAAGATTAACCTTCCTACATACTAAGACCATTTTGCATGCAAGGACAAATGAGTAATTTGGTTAGCAAGATGAGAGTTAGTGGGGTTGTAATTGTCCTTTTTAGCCCTTTAGTTGAATAGAAGAGAGTTTGCATGCAAGGATATTCATGTAATTTGATAAATATGACAACTAAAATTTATAATGATTTATTTTTATAAAATAAAATATAAGTTCAAAAATTATGAAATTTATACCACAAAATAACTTGGATTTTTAGAGACTTTATAAAATCATTTTCAAAATTTGTGAACAAAATACCTTTTAAAAGAATTTTTTTCCAAAGCTTAGAATATTCCTTATAAATCAATAATAAAGAAATTAAATAAACTCTTGCTTTGAAAAATCATATACTACACAAAGCAAATTTATAATGCAGAAATTTTCACTCACACTAGCGTACAATCATTGAATATATTTTCATTTGACTTTAATATTATATCAAATCCACAAATAATATTACATAAAATGCCGGTCGTAACATCCTCTCCCCCTTAAGGGATTCTGTCCCCAGAATCTAAGAGAAAAGATGAGGATGCCGGGAATGCTTATCAGACTCTAACTCCCAAGTCGACTCTTCGACCTTAGGGTTCCTCCAAAGTACTTTTACTAACTTTACTGACTTATTTCTAAGACTCTTTACTTGCCAGTCGAGTATTTTAACCGGTTGTTCCACAAATGACAAGTCCGCCTGAATTTCTACAGGTTCATATTCTATCACATGGCTAGCGTCAGGATTGTACTTCTTAAGCAACGACACATGGAACACATTATGCACATGTCGATACTGAGGTGGTAAGGCCAACTCGTAGGACACCTTTCCTACTTGACTCAAAATCTCAAAAGGACCTATGTATCTAGGTGCTAACTTCCCTCTCTTGCCAAATCTCATCAACCCTTTTCTAGGTGACACCTTCAGCAACACAGCTTCGCCAATTTGGAATTGAACGTCCTTACGCGCTGGATCCGCATACTTCCTCTATCTATCTTGAGCAGCAAGCAACCTTTTCTGAATTAACTTGATCGAGTCATGCAACTGTTGTACCAATTCCGAGCCGAGAATTCTTCCTTCTCCTACTTCATCCCAACTTGTTGGTGATCTACATTTTCACCCGTATAAAGCTTCGTATGGTGGCATGCCGATACTGGAATGATAGCTGTTGTTGTAAGAGAATTCAATCAACGGCAAATGGTCATCCCAACTTCTTGCAAAATCGATTGCACAACTGCGCAACATGTCTTCAATTGTTTGAATTGTCCTTTCACTCTGGCCATCAGTCTGCGGGTGGTACGCCGTGCTCATATTCAACTTTGTGCCAAGACATTCCTGAAATTGCTTCCAGAATATCGAGTTAAATCGGGGATCTCTGTCTGAAACTATTGATACGGGTACTCCATGCCTTAGTACGATTTCGCGCACATAGAGATGAACCAACTTGTCCAATGACGACTTCTCGTTTATTGGAAGAAAATGCGCCGACTTCGTAAGACGATCAATTATAACCCATATTGCGTCATGTCCGGATTTCGTTCGCGGTAGTCCTACTATAAAGTCCATAGCGATATTTTCCCATTTCCATTCTGGAATCTTCAGGGGCTGAATTAATCCACTTGGTCGTTGATGTTCTGCCTTTACTTTCTGACAAGTATAGCACTTCGCAACCCATTCTGCCACGTCTCGCTTCAAATTTGGCCACCAAAAGTTCTTCTTTAAGTCTCGATACATCTTGGTGCTTCCCGGGTGGATTGAAAATTTCGAATTGTGGGCTTCATGGAGGATCTCATTCTTTAATTCAGGTACATGGGGAATCCATATTCTGGATGAAAACCTTAGTATCCCTTGCTCATCCCTTTGAGTATTAATCTCCTCTCCAGATAACTGATTCTTCTCTTTTTCCATTACTTCCTCTTGACATTTCTTTATCTTTTCCACTAGTGTTGGCTGAAAGGTCATTGCACGACAAACTTCCTCGACTTTTCCATAAGCACAAAGTTCCAATTCCAATCTTTCGATTTCTTCAGATAACTCTTTTGATGTTATCATCATATTCAATCTCTCCTTCCTACTCAGAGCATCAGCCACTATGTTCGTCTTTCCAGGATGGTAATTTATCGAACAGTCATAGTCCTTGATCAATTCCAGCCATCTCCTCTGCCTCATATTGAGCTCTTTTTGAGTAAAAATGTACTTTAAACTCTTGTGATCCGTGTAGATTTCACACTTCTCTCCGTAGAGGTAATGTCTCCAGATCTTGAGTGCGAACACTATGGCGGCTAGTTCCAAATCATGTGTCGGGTACTTTAACTCATGCGGCTTCAACTGTCTTGACGCATATGCGATCACTTTACTGTGTTGCATCAACACACAACCCAAACCCTTAAGCGAAGCGTCGCTGAATATTACAAAGTTCCCTTGATCATCTGGAAGTACCAACACCGGAGCTGTTACCAACTTTTGCTTCAACTCTTGAAAGTTATCTTCACATTCTACACTCCATTCAAACTTTTGATTCTTTCTGGTTAACTTGGTCAATGGCGTGGCGATCTTCGAGAAATACTTGACGAATCTTCTATAGTATCCGGCCAATCCTAGAAAACTTCGCACTTCCGTAGGGGTCTTTGGCCTCTCCCAACTCATAAATGCCTCAATCTTTGCCGGATCCACTTTAACTCCCTCATTTCCAATAACATGCCCCAAAAATTGAACTTCCTTTAACCAAAACTCACATTTGGTAAACTTGGCATACAACTTCTCTTGTCGGAGTATCTCCAATGCTATCCAGAGGTGTTGCTTATGTTCTTCTTCCGACTTAGAATAAATAAGGATGTCATCAATGAATACCACAAAAAATTTGTCCAAATACTTCTTAAATACTCGATTCATCAGATCCATAAATGCGGCCGGAGCGTTGGTCAATCCAAACGGCATTACTAGGAATTCATAATGCCCATATCTGGTCCTGAATGCGGTCTTGGGAATATCTTCTTCTTTGATCTTTAATTGATGGTATCCCGATCTCAAATCAATCTTCGAAAAGCATTTTGCTCCCTTCAATTGATCAAAAAGGTCATCTATCCTTGGTAGCGGGTAGCGGTTCTTGATCGTTACCTTATTCAACTCCCGATAATCTATGCATAGTCGCATACTCCCATCTTTCTTCTTTACAAACAGAACAGGTGCTCCCCATGGCGACGTACTTGGTCGTATCACTCCCTTATCCAATAATTCTTGTAGTTGGCTTGCCAACTCTTTCATTTCTGCTGGTGCCATCCTATACGGGGCCTTTGAAACTGGTTCCGTGCCTGGAGCAAGGTTGATCTCGAACTCAATTTGTCGATCTGGTGGTAAGCCTGGTAGTTCGTCGGGAAACACATCTGGGAACTTGTTAACTACAGGGATATCTTCTATGCTAGGGTTGCCCTTTTCTGAATCCACTACATACGCTAGGAACGACTCACAACCTTTTCTAAGTATCTTCTTAGCCTGAACAATTGTAAGAAATAGTTGCTCTTGCCTCTGCCCCTTAAATACTACCTTCTCTCCACTCTTTGTCTTTAAATACACTCTCTTGGTCTTACAATTTATCTGAGCGCTATTCTCTCCTAACCGATCCATTCTTAAAATTATATCAAACTCTCTCAACTTGAAGAGTATCAAGTTGGCTGAGAACTTATACCCCGAAATATCAATCTCACACTTTGGACAAAATTGATTCACAGGAATCTTCTCTTGGTTCGCAATTACCACATTTACTACCTCACTCATAACCATTTTATCACATTGGAGCTTATCAACAAAAGATTATGATATGAAAGATCTTGTTGCTCCCGAATCAATCAATACTTTAGCTTTGACATTATTGAGTAAAAGTGTACCTGCTATCACCTCAGAATTCTGAACAGCATCCTTCATCTTCAAATCAAATGTCCTTGCTGTTGCTTGTGGGGTTGGTGCAGGTGGTGGAGGTAATGCCAATACCTCAACTGGCACACTCGCACTAGTACTTGCCACATTCATTAGAGTTTTGACTGGTCTGGTTGCCTTGCACTCCCTAGCTATGTGTCCAGTCTTCCCACACTTGTAGCACGTAACTCCTGGCTTTGGCATCTTGCACTCATTTGCCAAATGTCCCTTCTGATTGCACCTATAACAGGTCATGCTCAGCTTATTGCATACTCCGGGGTGCCTTCTTCCACAGTGCTTGCATTCCGGTCTCTGGAACCTGTTTTCTCCAACTTGCCCTTGGCTTGCCTGGTTGTTCCCTTTTGATTCTTGCCTTTTGCCCAAATTTCCCTTCTTTTGAAAATTTCCGCCCTTCTGGAAACCAATCCTCTTTATATTCCGATCTTGCGAACTTCCAGCTTCAGACTTTTCTCCATAAAATGGAACCTTCCTCTTCTTGTTATCCCTCTCTTTTCTTGACTGCATCCCATTATTCTCAATCAGAGCAGCTTTCTATACTACTCCCACATAAGTTTCAAGCTCAAACATAGCCACCCTATCTCTGATCCAAGGCTCCAATCCTTGCTGGAATTTCTTTGCTTTTTCCTCCTCAGTGCTGGTATACTTTGTCACAAACCTTGACAACTCAGTGAACTTCTTCTCATACTCCAATACAGTCATGTTCCCTTGCTTCAACTCAAGAAATTTTAGCTCCATCTGATTCTGCATGTACTTAAGGTAATACTTGTCCAGAAATAACTTCTTAAATCTCTCCCAAGAAACCTGCTGAGTGACTTCCATAGCCTTTACTGATTCCCACCAATAGATAACTTCTCCCTTCAAGAAGTAAGTAGTATACGGCGTCTTCTGATCATCTCCTAACTGTACTAACTCAAAAGCCCTTTCCATCTCCTTGATCCATGTGTTAGCTATCACTGGATCAGTGGTATCATGAAATGCAGGTGGATTCACATTCTGAAAAGCCTTGAAAGTAACAATTTGTCTAGGTGGCACTGGTGGTTCAGGTGGTTGTTGGGTTCTTCTTTTTGGGAGGCATGAACCTGAAATAAGAGTTGTGTCAAAACAGATATGAATGATAAAATGATTCGAGGGTATCGCATGGCATTCTCATTTACATATGGGGTCAAGTTTCCAAATTAAGCAGATATGATGATAAAAACATAAAATAATTGTTGAGAGCAAATGGAACAATAACACATAATTATTGAAATTTTAAAGGTCACAGTACATAGGATTGGGACATAGTCTGTTTCTAGGAATAACAGGCTTATTTAAAGGAAAAACGGAAACAACTGGGGATTTCACAGAGTCTGACAGTATAACAACATGAAAGGTAAATGGAAAGAACTAAGGCTCCACTCCATCTAAACGGGGCTTGGTAATCTTTTCCTCTCGAAGCATCTTCACAATGCTCTGGAGCTCATCCGCCACCATCTGAATGACATACTGGCTGGTGCGGTCCCGGTGCGCTGGCATCTCCTCAAGCTTAGTGTTGACGTACTGAACCAAGGTCTCAAGTCTCGCAGTCATCTGCTCCTTGGGCTTCCCTTCGTAGTTTCGGCTGTCCGGATACACGTTCTTCAGTCGATCTATCAGTCGGTCGTACTTGCCCTGAAGCATGTCGAACTCGCGCCTCAACTCAGCATACACGGAGAAAGCAACAGTGTCGTCCGACCCAGAGGATGACGAGGAATGCGCCCTTTGATGACAACCAATAAGAGGAGTATTAATAATAATTTACTTAACCTACTCTCTCGCATAATATCTATAACCTATACACAAATCCTATAACCTATTTGGGTTGTCCAGGGACTCTAAATCGTAGCTCTGATACCAAAACCTGTCACACCCCCAACTTAAACAGCAAAATAAATATAGCTATTACAATATTTTAAAAGAAGAATACACAGCCAAATCCAAGATCTTACAGTTTAGGGTTTGGAACAGCCCAACACTACCAACTATTTAATCTGATTACAAATACCGAGTCCTCACACAACTATTATTACTTATTCTACCTGAGCTCGAACATAAGCATCAGCATCACAGGTCTTACGGGTAGTCTGCTTGAATCTAACCATAACTGCTAGCTGTAATATCAGGGTAAAGCAAGAAGTGAGCCAAATGCTCAACAAGTGCTAACATTACGACACAAAACATAAATTGAGATATACTTTTAAGAATGACAATGAAAAGACATAACTAATGATAACGAGAGATAAAACTATGTGAGATGGCATCATTTTTGCTTGCATCAAAACAATTTTAAAATCATGTCTTAATCGAAATCATTTTATGACGCTACGGATTACAGCCGGTGATCAGCCGCGAAGTAATCCCGAACCTCGCTGGGTTCTAAAACATTAACGGGAATCCCTAGGCAACTTTTAAGCCTAATATAAGTGTGGAAAGGACTCGCGTCTTAGTCCAGATCCACTATTCAAGAAAACATTTATCCCCCTTTGGGACTGAAAAACCCACATTTTATTTATTTCAAAAGCTGATGCCGAATTGTAACAAAATCTCTTTTAACAGTAAATATTTTTATTAAGGGATTATAGATCAACTCGAAACACGGGAAATATGGTACTAAATCTCAGGGCCATGATTCACAAAACTTTACTCTATTAGGGTAACCAAAAGGTTTTCATATGTCAGAACTTGGACAGGGAAATATGGTGAGACTAATGGATAATATGAAGGGATAATGCCAAACTGGGCTTAAAGCAATGATTTCTCGTCAAGGTACAGGTGTTGGATCATTAAGAAGATAAGCTTCACGAATACTATGGGTGTTAAGGTAATGATCTCTAGCTCAGGATGTATATATATATATCAGAATTGTCAAGCTTTAGGATAGGAAAGAGGGTATCAATCAATGAGGAATCATGTTGGTAAGTTTCTGACTATCAGAGTTCAAGGTAAGGTTCTATAGGGGTTCAAGTATCAGGATGAGATATCAATACTTAGGAATCATCAGCATGTTAATCAAGAGGATCAATCAAGTAATATAACAACTCTTTATTTTATCATGGCATTTATCTATCATGAAAAGACTTTTGAACTACTTGCAATCCATACTCGAGGGTTCATGGCATTTCTATATAATTCAAAGATAAGCGAGAGATACGCTTGATTTAAACATATCAAAATGACTCAGGATAATTGCATCGATATATATGAACTGTTTATAGTAAATACGAAGGTCAAGTTGAATCACTTGCCTTGAGATAGGCTGGTCTGGTCTGACTGGTAGGAGCAACTGGAGCTTCACTCGACTTTTATGGCAAGTTTTCCCTCGTCTCGAGATCCTACATAAATAATAATAATCCTCATTATAATATATTCTTACCATCCTAACCTATTTACAAACCGAAATTAAACATGGATGGCACTTTGGCCTATATGCACTTAATTTATATCCACCTTTATATTTCAAATGTACACACGTAGCCACATAATCACATATCGTATATTAATACCAAATAACACCATAATGCACACTAGGCTTGGATGATCTCGACTCACAACTTAAGTCACTTGGTCGCTAAACTAGACAAGGTCTTCAAATTTTGGCTTCCTAACTCGATGTGCCTTTCCTAAATTATCCAAAACCTATTGACCCTCACTTGTGCCTTTTGCTCTACTGACCTTATACTATCTTACAACTATGGTGGTCGACCTAATACTCACTTCTAGGTATTCTAAAACTATGTGATAAGTGATAGTGCTCACTGGTGCAAATTTCAGAATGACAACTATAGTTTCTTGAGTGCATTAGACACTCTTAAACTACAAATTTTCCTTCAAAACTTTTACACAAGACTCTCCTGACCTAAGGGCATCTCACAAACTTGATATGACTCAAGGGCCTGGCTTGGGCCTTCTTGGGCCTAAGCCAAAAGTCCAAGGTTCCCCTGTTTTTCTGGGCAGAAAATGCCCTGACTTGAATTAACTTGTGACACATGGTTCTAACTCATATCCTATAAAATATGGTTGGAAAAACTTATCTGACACTCCCTCTAACTAAGGCCCAATTGGGCCTAATGAGGGTCTACCCATGACATGGTCAAATCTCCCTATTTCTAAGTTGCAACAAAACTGTCCCCTGCTAGATAGATTTGGTTATTCTACTTGTGCACCTAACCAAATGACATGCAAACCTCCAAACAACTCCTAAAACCTTTTATATACTCCCAATACTAACTTCTGGTAGCTTGGGCCTCAAAGTGCACACCAATGACATGGTCAAAACTCATTCTAAACCTCAGGGTACTAAACTGATTTTCTGTAGAAACTATAACTCTCATTTCTCCAAGGTTTTGACTTGACAAACTCAACTACCAACAACCCAATACTCAAACCAAGACCTAAACATGGTATTCTACTGAACTAACTCCCTTATTCTCAAAATAACCCTGGTGAGATCATCCTTACCTTAAGTACAATTATGGCAAAACAAGAGAATCTACACTTCACAAATCACAAATCTTCATGCTTTTGAAACAACAAGGTATGCATTTTTATAAAAGATAATCACGAATTATTACCATGCAACAAGAAGCATAAATCAATATTAACAGATTATACCTACTGAAATTAAGGCTCACTAACAAAATCTTTCCAAATGATCAAAATCTTACAACATTCTAAGAGAAATCCTCATGCATGCATGCCTTCGGGTTTTTCAAACCAAAACAACACATTTTCTACATATATTCCATCTTAAAATTGACATGCAAGCCTAGAATAAGGTATAACTAGATGATCACTTAGCATGCAAGGGGTTTTATCAAATTTTCACCACAAAAATTCAAGTCATTATCACATAAACATGCAAGAATTGATCAAAACAACAAGAATGATTTCAAGGACCATTCATTCGGCTCCCATATGGTCATGGCCGAATGAAATAGATGGAAATGGCCATTAAATCATCAAGAGTTTCCTTCTCAAGACTTGGCATTTATCCATTCCTTGTAGTCCTCTCAGAAACAACCTTAAATCCATAAGAATCAAGATTGTATTTTGAGTTTCACTAAAACCTTTACATGCAACCCTTAAACTTAAACTTTCTACTCAAAACTCTTTGAAATATATATGGACAACATGTAGGGAGCAAGATTACTTGAATATAAGATGGATGTTTGAGTGAAAGAATGGAGAAAAGAAAGGGGATGGGGGCTTCGGCTATGGTGATTGCCGAGAGGGAGGAAAAACCGAGAGGTGAGGGAGGAGGGAGGGAGGAGAGAGTGAGGGTGGAGTGTGGAGTGGGGTGAATGATCACAACACTTTGTACTTTGGGTTTTTATGATTTTGATTGATTGAAATAAGTGAGTGGAAATGAGAATTGACAAGATTAACCTTCCCACATACTAAGACCATTTTACATGCAAGGACAAATGAGTAATTTGGTTAGCAAGATGAGAGTTAGTGGGGTTGTAATTGTCCTTTTTAGCCTTTTAGTTGAATAGAAGAGAGTTTGCATGCAAGGATATTCATGTAATTTGATAAATATGACAACTAAAATTTATAATGATTTATTTTTATAAAATAAAATATAAGTTCAAAAATTATGAAATTTATACCACAAAATAACTTGGATTTTTAGAGACTTTATAAAATCATTTTCAAAATTTGTGAACAAAATACCTTTTAAAAGAATTTTTTTCCAAAGCTTAGAATATTCCTTATAAATTAATAATAAAGAAATTAAATAAACTCTTGCTTTGAAAAATTATATACTACACAAAGTAAATTTATAATGCAGAAATTTTCACTCACACTAGCGTACAATCATTGAATATATTTTCATTTGACTTTAATATTATATCAAATCCACAAATAATATTACATAAAATGCCGGTCGTAACATCTTTCTAAAGATGAGTATAATGATGCCATAAATGATATGCCCACAGAATTATATCACTTGCGTGTTACAATTAAATCACTCACTAAAGAAAGAAATAAAATTAAAGATAATAATCTGTTTTTAAGTGAGAGGAATGCTGTGTTAAACACTCAATTCATTGAGTTTGAGAAATTGAAAATAGAGTGCAAGATTGCAAATGATGAACTGACTGAAGCTTTGAAGAAAGAGGAAATTTTAAGAAAGCAATTTGAACATGAGAAAGGGGTGATCAAGGCCTGGAAATCATCAAAGTATGTAAGTGCCCAAATTTCCAAAGTTCAAGGAATTGAGTCTTTCTGTGAAGAAGTATGGAAAAAGGACAAGAAGAAATTGGACCCTGTTTTGGTTGATGGTTTATCTAACGGATAAGAAATCAATGGATGATGAAGTTTATCAATCGAAAGCTGAAAGTAAACATCCGTTGAAAGACAAGGATGCACATCCATCGATAGAAAAGAAGCCAATTAGGAAAGCCAATCTTGCTAAGCTGAATGAGAAATATGGATTAGTTTCTAAGAACTTTGTTACGGGAGAATCAAGTCAAGTCAAGGATACAAAGAGAGTAAATGTGGGGCATCTGTAAATAAAGAAATTGAGTGACATATTGGAGAAAATTGAGGTCAAGGCAGATTCTAAAAGGAAACAACAACATGAATGGGAAAGTAGGAATTAACAAACATAACAACTACACACCTGATAAATATGCACCTAGAAAGACTTGTGTGAAGTGTGGTAGTGTTAATCATTTGTATGTAAATTGTAATTATGTTATGCCTACACCCATGTATGCACCTCCCTCTTTTCACAACATGCCCACATTACCAATGAATGTCATGCCTATTCTGCCCGCACATAATTTAAATGCACAATTTGCTAATATGACATTTGCACAAAATCCTTATTATGCTGCATTTAATATGCCTCAAATTTCATTGAGCATGCCTTACTGGAATAACATGTTTGCACAATCTATGCCATATTATGTTAATCATAATGTGCATGATAATTCTAAAATTGATTAAGGGATTTACAGTCAATCCCCTAAGACTAAGGTTGATTCTCAATCACTTAAGTCTGATGGAGGAAAGCCTAAGAGACCTAAGAAAAAGGATAACAAGGCAGGACCCAAGGAAACTTGGGTACCAAAATCAACTTGATTTGGTTTTGATGTGTGCAGGGAAATAAAAAGAATCTTTGGAAACTGGATAGTGGTTTCTCAAGGCACATGACTGGAGATTCTACCTTGCTTACTGAGTTCAAGGAGAGAGCTGATCCAAGCATTACCTTTGGAGATGACAGGAAAAGGTATATTATGGGATATGGCTTGAGTTCAAGAGAGAATGTCATCATTGAAGAAGTTGACTTAGTTGATGGACTCAACCATAATATTTTGAGTATGAGTTAACTTTGTGATAAAGGTAACTCTGTAACTTTCAATTCTGAAGCATGTGTTGTTACCTGCAAGAAAAATAACAAAGTGGTTCTCACTTGAATGAGAAAAGGAAATATGTATCTAGTTGAATTCAACTCATCTAATGCAGATTCTATCACTTGTCATTTCAGCAAAGCAAGTCAAAATAAAAGTTGGCTATGGCACAAAAAGCTGTCTCATTAGTCAGGATAGACCTAGTAAGAGGCATTCCTCAAGTTGAGTTCTCAAATGATGGATTGTGTGATGCTTGTCAAAAAGGAAAACAAATTAAAACATCATTTAAAAGGAATATTGAATCTACAATTGAAGAACCACTACAACTGTTGCACATGGATTTGTTTAGACCAGTAAATGTGTTGTCAATTTCAAAGAAGAGATATTGCCTAGTGATCGTGGATGATTTCTCAAAGTTCTCTTGGACATATTTTATTAAATCTAAAAATGAAGCTAGTGAAATGATTATCAATCATATAACACAAGTCAACAATCATCCTGATCTCAAAGTAAGAAGAATTAGGAGTGACAATGGAACTAAGTTCAAGAATTCTGCAATGAGGTTGTTCTGTGAAGAAAATGGGATCATGCATGAGTTTTCAGCGGCAAGAACTCCATAACAAAATGGAGTGGTGGAAAGAATGAATAGATCTCTAATTGAAGCTGCAAGAACCATACTAGAGGAATCAAAGTTACCAACTTATTTTTGGGCTGAAGTTGTCAATACTGCATGCTACACTTAGAATATTTCTTTGGTTAATCAAGAAAAATGCATGACTCCTTATCAATTGTTCAAGAATAAGAAGCCAATACTGAACTTTCTTCATACTTTTGGATGCAAATGCTACATTCTTAGGAATCTAACTTAGCAATATGAAAAGTTTGATGACAAAGAAGATGAAGGTATCTTAGTTGAATATGCAGTTGGAAAAGCATGTAGAGTCTACAATCTAAGAACCAAAAATGTTATAGAATATGTACATGTTATGTTTGATGATAAGAAGATTGAAGGAGTGCAAGATGAAGGTTTCTATGAAAGCCTCAAATTTGACAATGTTGAGATGAATTGTGATGACAATGATGATAAAAGTGATCAAGAAATAATTGCTAAGGAATATGCATAAAAATTAACAATAAATGGAGCATAAAATTCTACATCTATCGAAAGACAAAATGTTGTATCCATCGAAAGATCAAGTACAGCATCCGTTGAAAGATATGGTACATCATCCATTGACAGAAAATCTGTATCATCCGTCAAAAGGAAAAATTCAACATCTGTTGAACCCTCAATAGGAGTTGAAACTCATTTTAGATCACAGATTTAAAGAACACCAACCTCAAATCAAAGATCCACTAACTCAGGGGAGTTTCTTCAAATAAAAACTCAGTCACACATCAAGAAAACTATGAGGCCTCTTCATCTAGAGCTAATCTACCACAATAAAGAAAATGGACTAAAAATTACCCATTTGAATTAATCATTGGTGATGAATCTTCAAGAGTGCAAACAAGAAAAGCAACTCAAGATGAATATCTAAACAACAACTTTCTGTCATAGGAAGAGCCAAAGAAGGTAGAAGAAGCTTTGTTGGTTTTAGCTATGCATGAAAAGCAAAACCAATTTGAAAGGAATAGAGTATGGAAGCCGGTATCTAAACCTAAAGGCAAGAATTCTTTTAACAACAAATGGGTATTCAGAAACAAGATGGATGAGAATGACATAGTCATAAGGAATAAAGCTAGATTGGTTGATAAGGGCTACTGTCAACAAGAAGGAATAGATTTTGATGAAACTTTTTCCCATGTTGCAAGACTTGAAGCCATCAGAATTTTTCTAGCCTATGCAGCCTATGCCAATTTCAAAGTCTTTCAAATGGATGTCAAAAGTGCATTTATGAATGGAGATTTGGAGGAGGAAGTCTATGAAAGTCAGCCTCTAGGTTTTGAAGACCCCAACTTTCCAGATTATGTCTACTATCTTTTTAAAGCACTTTATGGATTGAAGCAAGCACGTAAAGCCTGTTATGATACTTTTTCAAAGTTCCTCTTAGAAAATCATTTCACAAGAGGTACTGTTGACAAAACTCTTTTCTTTAGAAATGTTAATGGCTCTAGTATACTTGTTCAAATTTATGTAGATGATATTATATTTGGTTCTACAGATGAGAAACTTTGTAAAATGTTTGTCAAATTGATGCAAAGTAAATATTTTATGAGCGTGATGGGAGAACTAACTTACTTTCTTGGTTTATAGTTAAGCAAGTTAGTGATGGAATATTCATTATTCAGACAAAATATATTCATGACCTTTTAAAGAAGTTTGACTTAATGGATTGCACATCTGCAAAAACTCCCATGACCACTGCCACTAAACTTAAATTGAACACTATTGAAAATTTTGTGGAAATTTCAAACTATAGAGGCATGGTTGGCTCACTTTAAATTTGACAGCTAGTAGGCCAGATATAATGTTTGTTGCTTGTCTTTGTGCTAGATTTTAGGCTGATCCTAGATAATCTCATTTAGTAGCTATTAGGAGAATTTTCAGATATCTGAAGGGTAGACTAAAACTTGGCATTTGGTACCCTAGAGATTCTGGCTTTGATCTAATTGGTTATTCATATGCAGATTATGCAGGGTACAAAATAGACAGGAGAAGCACCACTTGCACATGTCAGTTTCTATGAAACAAGCTTGTGTCCTGGTTTAGTAAGAAACAAAATTCATCTTCTACTTCCACAGCTGAGGCTTAGTACATTGCTGCTGGTAGCTCTTGTGCACAGATTTTATGGATGAGAAAAAACAATTAGATTATGGTCTACATGTGGACAAGATTCCAATCTTCCGTGACAACACAAGTGCCATTGCCATTACTGAAAATTCTGTGTAGCATTTAAGGACAAAGCACATCGACATCAAGTACTACTTCATTAGAGAACATATCATGAGTGGTACTGTGGGACTACATTTTGTTCCAAGTGAGCAGCAACTTGAAGACATCTTTACCAAGCCACGTGATGAATTAACTTTTACTAGGTTGGTGAGTGAGTTAGGTATGCTTAGTTATTCTTAATTCTTTTTTATGTCTTTATTATTTGTAATGCAGCCAACATTAAATTTGACTTCACCTGAAAAGATGAAATTTTGGCTAAGTCAATATTAATCTCTCGATGGATGTTCATTATCCATTAAGAATGAATATCCATTGAATTTTATTATCCGTCGAAAGTCAAATATGTTTCTAGGTGCTTTATCCCTCGACGGCTAAAGGTACATCGTGTATCTATCGAATTGCTTCAATCATAGCCGTTAATTCTAAACCCTATCCGTCGAATTTACTTACAATCTGTATGTATATGTCGATGGATAAGTTTTGGAATTTCTATAGTTTGCTTTATTTTTAAATGGTTATTTTTGGCAATTATCATTGGATACTTTATTTTATTTTTAATTATTTGTGTGTATTTTTCTGAGAAAGTATAAAAGCCCGTTCCATTTTTATATTTTTCAATTTTATCTTTCTCTAAATTATAAAGCAAATATTACTCTCTTCATCTCCAAAACCCATTTCTTTTTGTAACTGCATACTAAGCAAAAATGGCACCAGTAGTGAAAATCATGTCTCAATCTGGGTTTGTCTACTAAAAAACAACTTTGTTGCACTTGTGGACAAGAGTGTTAATTCTGAAGACTTTCACAAGATGATGGACTTCATTAGCAATTGCATATTGAAGTACTCTATGCTCGAGTCTCCTGTGATTTACTGCGGGGTTGTGGAGCAAGTTTGGACTATAGCCGTTTTCAACTCTACATACATGACCATTGCCTTCAATCTTAAAGGTAATGATTTCTATGTTAATTGTGATAAAGTTCAAGCTTGTTTTAAATTGCCTGAAAATAACACATCTGTTCCATACACAAACACTGATGTGAGTAACATGCTTAAGTATATGGGTTACTATCTTGATTCTGCTAATTTAGGTGGAATCAGGAGAAAGGGCCTTAGAAAAGAATTGAGCTTACTATGTGATTCTTTTATAAAAGTATTTTTTGGAAAAATAAGTAACTTTGATGCAATTACTTCTTCCATGCTTAATATGCTGTACATACTTTTAAATGACAAGTATTTTAATTTTAGCAATTATGTCATGTTAGAGTTAGGGTATAAGTTAGGAGATATTAACAAAAGACCAAATAATGTGTATTATGCTAAGTTTCTTATGATGCTAGCTTATAATGTATCTAAGGATCTTTTAATTGAGAACCCAAACAACAAGCTTGCTTGTTGGGTCCAAGAAAAGAGAGTGCTTGCTAATTTATGTGGGAACAATCTCAATAATGAAGTGCATCTTCACTACATGGCAATCATGGAGGCATCTCAGGTAAGTGAGGTAAATATTCCTGTCTCTAACACTTCCCAACCTGCTAATTATTTGAATTGAACTGTGGCTATGAAATCTGTGATCGTAACCAAACAGATGCCTACCCAAGCCACCAAACCAAAATCTTTAAAACCCAAATCAAAAAAGCCACACTCTAGTTTCTCCCAAAAGAAACTAGTTTTAAAAACTACCACAGCACCTGAGGGGAGTGTAAAGGGTAGTAAGCAAAGTGAGGGAAAAGGTGAAAATCAAAGAAGCCCTAAGGATAAGGTGGATGAGGAAAGTGTGACCCAAACCAGCCACACCACAGTCTCCCAACAGACTGTGATGATTAATAAGGAAATAAGCTCATTACTAGTTGCATTCTCTCAAAAGGATGTAGCTATTGAAACAAGCTCTCAACCAAGAGCACATGCCAAAAGAGGAAGGGACACGACTGACCAAACACAAACCTATATTAGAAATAAGAAGTTAAAAACCTTGGGGGAGTCACAGGGTGCACATATAGTGCCAACTGTTGTCAAAGACTCAGCTACATCACCATCTCAAAGTTAGTTTGATGTGGCTCCAATAAATGTGCAGTCACAGCCAAATTCTCTCATTATTGATACACCACACACACATAATTCTGCCAAAAACTCACTGAATATGGACATGATAAACACATCAATTCCTGATTCTTCATCTATAAAACTCATAGAGGAGCCAAAATCTACAGCAAGTGAGCATCATCTTATTGATGATTTGTTGGCTCACTTGCCCTTTTTTCTGAAACTAATGATAAGTCTGTGCATAAAAATCTAAAATCAATCTCCAAATACTCAACCATAGTTTCAACGCCTAACTCTTTCATTTCTACTTCCTCGATGGATATTCCTCATCCGTTGATAAGTGATTGTCCTTCGATGGATAAGCTTACTATCAATTCTCCGTTGACATTCACAACTGCTACTTCGACGGATATTCCTTATCCATTGAAAATCTCTACACAACTTGAAATCTCCAAAATTGTGACAAGTGTAGATGACTTAGTAGTTGTACAATCACTCCGAGGTTTAAGGGAATGGAGTGATTTAAGTGAGATTCTGAGTTGCTCTCAGGCAAAATGAGAGGAAATGAGTGAACTTTCATATGCTATTTCTTCTAGCATGGTAAAAGTGAGTGAGAAGAGTCCCACCTTAGATGGTGAAGGTGAGGGTGTGAAGGTGGGGAGCCAAGGGGAGCCCTTGATGCAAAAAGAGAGAGAAAATGAGAGAAAAGCAGGTACATGAGGAATAAGGTTGGATACCATTGTAAGTGAGTCAATGAATGTCAATGAGGCTGAAAGGAAAAGACAACATCAGCAAAAATACATTGTCATTATAGATTCTATTTCCTTAGATGTTGAGACATTTACTCACCCTGTTATAGCCTACTAAACATTCGTTGTCCAAGGCAACGAGGAAGCAGGGAGGACCCTTAATCTGGTACATACTACAACTTTAATGCTAAGATCAAAGGATGCAATCAACTCTTTTCCATCCATAGCTGATGATGTGGACTCTAACTTTGGAGCTTATGGGGATTATGAGTTTGTGGATGATTTTGATGATGAAGCTGGCACCACCATGGGGGGGGATGCAGGCCTTAGTTCATCTACAAACACTTCAGCTTGGATGTTATCAAAGGAGTGCAGCTACCATCATTTCACCTCAACAATGTTCAAACTTATAACTCAAACTCAGTCAACCATTCAAGCTACCACAGATGCCAGTACCAAAGCCCTCCTGGAAGCCCATCTTGAGTCTCTTCAATTGCACAAAATTTAAACTCTCAAAAAGACTCAGGATGTGGATGATATGAAGAATGCTGTTGAGGTAGTTAAGAAAGAGTTGAATGAAAGATTTAAGGAGAAACTTCCAAAAGCTACAATGAGGGAAGTGCAGCTCAAGCTCAGAAAAAAGTGACTTAGCAAGGAAAGTTGAGGCCCTCATAGGCAGACTCTAAAAAGTGGAAAATTCTGTGGCCAAGATACTGGATTGTCAAGCAACACAGACTCAACTACTTCAACAGTTGGTGGCTGCTCAAACTTCAAACCCTGTTTTACTTGATGATAACAAAAAGGGGAGAAGGATGTGCACATTCAAGTCATCAAAGTGATAGTACCAGTTATTACTATCTCTAAGCCACCAGCCTTAGACAACATTGATTTAATCAATCTTGCAGCAGCTGAGCTCAAGATTAAAGAGCAAAGGAAAAAGATTGATGACATGATTGTAAAGGTTTTTGGCTCAACTGCTACTCAGGATCAATCTGTGAAGCATTTCATTCAGTTGAAGCCAATCATCATAAATGACATGCATCTAGCAAAAGGAGATAATAGTTAACCCTCAATAAAGAATGAGTTCAACAACTTTATGGTGCTAAATCCTAAACAAGCAAGTGTCACAATATCAATAAAGCACCCACTGTTGGTTGATTATTCTCCTCCTAGGCCATATGCAGATAAGATGTTGGGTGCATCAATTGAAAGTTTCAAAATCACCAAAGATGCAATATTAAGAACAAGAATTGCAAGAATCTATAGATATGGTAAGATGATTTTTGTGATTACCGGGCACCCTCAGTTTGGGAAAGCTAAAGAAGAAGAAAATCAAAGATTGGGAGCTCAAAGAAGGAGAAAAAAATAGGTTGTTAAAGGAGCTAAAAGAAAACTTAAGATGCCTACTATTTCCACTAAAACTGAGAAGACTTTCGCTGATGAACCAAAGAAGAAAGAAGCAAAACCAAAGTGGGTAAAGGGGAATAGGAAGAAATTCAAGGCAAAAAGGCCAACCAGTGCTACTGAAAAGGAAACTGAACCTACTCAATCTACAACTACAAGTCAAACAATTGTGTCCACTGTGGAGCCTATTGAGTTCAAGGTTCATCCAGGCATCAACTTTCATGGTGAGCCAATCATGCGTAAGGATGAACCCATAGATTGGGACATTTTGCCTTTACCTGAACTCAACATGCCACTACCCACAAAGAAGAGGAATCCAAGAAAAAGGAAGAGCATATGAGTCAAGTCAAATCCACCTCAACTCAAAGTGGTCTCCAAGCCTAAGCCCAAAGTCAACAAAGATGATCAACTGTTCATTTGTGACATCGAGGAATTCTCAGTTATCAATCTTTCCTTGGATGAGATAGATGAAGGGAAATTGATGCTCACAATAAACTACCAGAAAGATTGGTGTTTAAATACAAAGGAGGCAATGAGAACACTTGGCCTCTATACATGATTCTCAATGAAGGCTATAATGTCTTGGTAAAAGTATTTTTGATATAAAGAAGGACTTTGGATTCACCAAGGTGGCCAAAATATAAATACTTAACAAAATTCAACAAATCAGACAAAGCTCGAGAGAATTAAATGCACTGCCTAGAGTTTTAACTATTCCATACAATGGTGATACTGTACATTTGAGACCTTATTGGATGATGGAGTTTAGAGATGAAAAGGGGGTCATAAGATTTTTCAGACTTGAAGATCAGCTGTAAATATCTAGTAATGATACACTCAAAGAACTGTAGGAAATGCTACATCTCAGTCATGATAATGAAGTTGAATTCTCCAAATTTAGGTGAATGACAAGAGGATGAGAAAGAGGACTAGGGATTTAAGGAAAAAGAAGTAATCAGCTCAGACTAGAGGAACACCTTGAAATGACATGTAACTATACTTAACTTTCCTTATTCAAATTTTAATTGGAGCATTTTGCCATTTATCTACTATTATTGTTCTTATTTTTACTAGAGTATTTTGTTATCATCAAGTCAAACTGAATTTATACCTACAATTCTATTAGACATAAATTGGGGGAGATTGTTAGGAATATATTGTAGGCTTGATGATAACTTACCAAAACACTCTAAGTAGATAAGCTAAATGATTTTGTAACTGTCAACGGATAACCACTCTTGTTCATCCGTTGATAGAGTAGTCTATATTTTAATAAGTTTTTGTCGCACATTTCTGTATACTGTAATTACTTAGAGGTTTAGAAGTTGTTGGAAATTCTAAGTCATGTTGACTACTAGAAAGATATGCAAAATAGGTTGGCTAATTATAAATAGAAGGTTCCTTGTAATTTTGCATAAGTGAAAGAGTATTAACTGCTAAGGAAGCACTTTCAACGGATAAACTACAAAGCCTCGACAGATGACTCAAGACACTTTCAACGGATGATCAATTAGAGACTCAACAGATAAGTCCAGTTAAGTATCGACAGATAATACTGAAGTCTCAATGGATAACATATTTAAATAGTAGTTGAAAGTGACTTGACAGTCACATGGGTTGATTGTATACAAATGGAATGTGACAGTCTGTTTGCAGGTTTCAGAGAACAAAGAAGCATTTCCATTTCCATGCTTAACTGAAGATATTCAAGATGCTGGATAAAGAAATGAAGCAACATGTTAATAGACTTAGATTCCTGTTTTTACTGTTTATCTTATTTATATGTAACTTGGTAGTATATAAACCAAGAGTAACAAGTGTTTAGGAGTGTATGAACAACAAGCAATTTGAATAGAGTAAATAAATAAAGCTACATATGTTAAGAATTCTCTCTGTTCATCTTTGTAAACACTTGTAAGTAACTGTGTGCATTCTTGCATCACAGAGTTCTCTAATCTTTATATATATCTCTGGTGGAAAGTTCAATCCACCAGAAAGTTTTTAAACAGTCTTGTTTATTTACTTTGTGTTTGAATACTTGAATTCTTTTAATCCGCACTACTGCATATTTATTCACAGTTATATATATACAAAAGTGTTTTTAAATTTCCAAAAGAAACCAGAATTTTATTCAATCCCCCTTCTGTAATTCTGTTGTTAGATTATTAGGGAATAACAAATATAACTAATATTCTATAATAATACTCTATATTATAAATACGAATGGACATAAAATAAGTAAAAATGAAAAATGAACATTAATATAAACTACTTCTAAAGTTCTATTTATTACAAATAAAATTAAAATGCAAGTATTAGATAATACTCAATAATAATATTCGAATCATATCATAATCAACATGTATATAAAATAATAATGTGAATAATCAATAATTAAATTTTAATTACAAAATTATATATATATATTCACATATACTAGATAAAACTACTAATGAAAAAATGAAAAACTAAAACTGAAAATAATAAAATAAACAATAAATGTTTATTATAAATATGAAAATTAACTATATAACATTAAAAAACCAAATTCTAATATTTTATTTAAATAGGTGCAATAAAAAATATATGGAAATAAACAGTAACATAAAGTTCTAATAATATATCCACACCTTACATTAAGTAGAACTAATACCATTAACTTCAATTATTATTAAAAATTAATTCATCTAAATGAAGCGTGGTTATGAATGTGAGGGTTAAGAAGGTTAATTTATAATTGTAAAGTAGACAATTAGTCAGAGATAAAATAAGATTTTATATAAACAATTTCCATATACACATATAGGAATTAATATGAAAATATTTTAATAATACTTTTGGTATTGATATCTTTGGTAAATGAATGAATTAGGCAACCTCAGTGTGATATCGTCATAAAATAATTACATTTTTTTCTTCCAAATTTCAATTTATGATACAGAATAAATGACTCACATTATATTATTATTTTGTATTAATAACTATATTTTTTGACAAATAAAAATAATAAACGAGATAGGTAATGTTACGCCCAGATCTTCTTCGAACTGAGTGAATGGTCTTCGGCCTCCTAGGAATTGCCTTCGGCTGCTACCTAAAAGAGAAGAGAATGTGAAGGATCGTCCCCTCGATTCACCTCCGGTGTGAGAATAAGACCCTGGCTGTAAAATGGGTTTTTGGAATACACCCGAAAGTAGAGACTATTTGAGAGAATGAGCGTGTAATTATGTATGTCTTACTTTTCTAGGGTTTTTATACCCGATCTTGTCATTAATGCTTCGTCCGTTACACCTTAATCATGAAGATGAGTGAAAAGGGAATGTTACCATTGTGTAATCCCAACGGTTGGAGTAGAAGTGGGCCTCAATCTGCTGAACTGACTGGGCCTTTGGTATATGGACATGTTGGGTCTTCGGCCCAATAGTATAATTTTCTAATGGGCTTCATTCAGTGGGCCTTGTCGGGCCCATAACTATCATGTCCCTGTCCTTCGGGTGGACCGATGACATCAATCTAGGCCCATCTTGGGGTGAAGAAACCCTAGGGAGACTACTTCGGTCTTACCTTGATCTTCGTCCGTACATGTGGCAACATCGTGGGTACATTAATGTGATAGCTGTCTGTCACGTTGTTTCATGGCTTAATCTCAGCCGTTAAATTTTAATCGTTTTATTTGGACCGTCTATTTCAAAAGAAGCCCAAATGTCACCTTTGTTGGTACCCAAACCCATTTAGGCGCCTATATAAAGAGCCGCAACACACTGTTGTGTTTCTTTTATCTCTTTCCAACTTCTAGACAAAAATAACAACAGTGCTCTCAAGGTTTTCAATCGTGGGCAACAACAATTCTACTTTTCCCAACCATCCCATCTTAGTAAAACAACATCTTCAAATCATTAAGTTCTTTTTTACACATTTTATGTTTCCATGCAACTTATTAATTACTATTCTTTGCATGCGGGTCCAGAGGTTATTTTCTGGGCTATGGTCTTGTATTTTGTGTTTTTTTTTGTATGGGATGTCTTTTCTTGGTAGTTTGTGGGACCTTTTCTGGGTTTTTGCTTTTTTAGGGGCATCCACTGGGTTTGAAGAGGGCATGCGAGCTGTTGTCAGTCAAGAACTCTCTTCGGGGGGTTTTTAATTGTAGAACAACCTTCGGGAGCCGACCCAGGGTGTTTGGTTCTTCCTTCTTCCTTTCCTGTTGAGTTTAAAGATTACATGCGCAGGGTTTCTGGGGGCAAGAACTTCCTTCGGAAAAACTTGTCTGTAGAGCATCTTTCGGGAGCCGACTTTGGGCATTTTCTTGTTCGATCGGTTCTAGGACATGTACTCGGTCCCTTGTGTTTTTATTTTTCCTTTTTCGTTTAATCTGAGTACATGGACTAACTTGTCTCTTTATTTCTGAATACATAGACATGGACCAAGTGAACCTTTCAGCTAAGGTTTCCGTTGCAAGAGTGAACACTCTGGCAGGGACTTCCTCCATTCGTCCTGAAAGAACGGGCCGAACTCTCTTCGGCTCTGTGGCTTCGTATCCTGCAGCCAACAACTGTTCGCACAAAATCACGCAATCGTACGCGGTCACAAGTAGTATAAGATTAAGTTAAGTTCGTTTCCACAGAGATTGGTTTAATTCAGAATGTGTATTTATGCAACAATGTATGATTATTATTCACTACTAAGATAAGTATCAAATTAAGTTTGATTATCTAAAAGTAATTATGCTAGAATGAATTAACTAAGAGATTAAAAATCAAGTTACTTATATGAAATGAAACATGGGATTCTAACTTCATTAAATACTTCGTTCAGAGTTTATGCCTTTAATCATAGTATGTAATGTTTATGATAACTAATAAGATAACATGAAATTAGTACACGCTATCTTTCGATATACGTGTACCCTACTACTCAGCATCCATAATTCAGATAGAAGCTAGGCAGACACCAATTATGTTTAGACCCTATATGTCTATAAGATTTGAAAATATAACGGTTTAAGAGCAAGTTAACTATTGAGATCAATAGGGAAGCGTAAGATGGTTAAAATTACCTATGAATCATGCATGTTAAAACATCCATAAACCTATGCTAGCATGGTAAGTTATAAACCCATATATCCACTTTCACAATCAATAGAGATTAACAAACAACTTAGATGTTTGCTACGCATCCAAGAAGATTAAGCACAACCATACTAGGATATCAATAATTCATCAAATGCTAAAAACTTTAAGGTAATCAAATACTAAACTCCATACATAAATCCGCTAGAATCCCACGATAACGATTAGTTCATAATCGAACGTCTAGTCATCATGGGTTCTAATGAAAACAAAAGGTTCTGAATACTACAAGAGAATAATAAAGTATCAAGGTTTAGAAAGCAAATTTGAAACAAGCATCCAAGTATCGCCTATTTAGAAGAATACAAAAGAATGATATGGAACTAAATCTTCTTCTTATTAGCCGTCTTATGTGCTTTTGATTTTCAGAGTTCTCTCATTCTTCCTTGTTAAATTTGCCTCCTTTTCTTTATTTATATGCTCCTGGTTGACTTGGCCGCTCAGTATATCCAAAACAAACTCAAAACAGGAATCTATATGCCCGACCTAGCACAGGCGCGCCTATATGTACCGCGGGCGTGCTCTGCTTCTGGACAATTGGGCGCGGGCGCACCTGAGTCAAGCGCGGGTGGGCTTGGCTTCTGGAAAAATTCCTCCAGATTTCTCATTTCTCGTTCTGATCTTCTCGCAAGCGATCGCACTTCAATTCCTGATCTCTTATCAACCTAAAAGTATATAGAAGTCCATTCCTGCCTCCAACTAAAGCCCGTCACATACTCAACATAAAATGCATTAAAAATACCACATACTTGAGGTCAAATCATCAACTTAAGCCGATATGAAGCGTTCTAAATGGATATAAAATCCACTTATCAATAACCGATCGGAGCTGTCGAAGGACCGCGTACGTCAGATGTACTTTGACTACTCCATCCTGTGGGGTTACTTTTGGCTGTATGCTACCAAGGAGGACGAGCAGATCTATGACACTCTTGGCGTGCCAAAGGGGTATGGAGACTGCACTGTCGGAATCTCTGAGGCGGCGTTCAAGTGTGGCTTCCGAGTGCCGATGCTGAAGATTCTGAGGAGGCTCTTCAGCCAGATAGGAATCGCCCTGGGATAGATGGATCCGAATGGATTCATTCACATCAACTGTTTCCATAACAAGTTCCTTCAGACTGGGGTTCAGCCACTCACTCGGCTATTCTGGTATCATTACGATTTCCGGAAGAACTCGATGTAATAACCCCAATTTTTGAAATTTTTTGAAACCCTGATGAATAGTAACTTTTGCTGATATTGCTGATTAATAAAAATTGTCAGACCACCCTATGAATGGGTTCTTTAATGGATACTCCGAGATCATATTAGCACTCCATAATGTATATTAGGGTATGTAAAGATCGTCAGAATTTGAATTCGGACACTTTGATTTTTCCCGAAAATCCACCAGATACCGACAGAATTAAGTATAAGGTAACATGATGAAAAAGATTTCAATTCAAGGATTATAAGAGAGGATCATTTAAGGAATATTAAATATTAAGAAAGGTTTAGGAAGCCCAAGTAATAAGATCCGGGATATGATCCCTCAAACGATTAACGAAAATGAGAGTTAAATGAACCGTAAAACAAATAAACGACCAAGGGGCAAGCACATGCAAGTGGCATGGGAAGTAAGCTTCCAAGAGAAGCTAAAACATGTGGTTGTAAGTAAAGACACCCTCACACTATGAGATTGTGACATGTGGCAAATGAATGATGCAAGCAATGACATAAGCAAGTGATGTCATCACTTTATCAAGGTATTTTAGCAAAAATGAATAAAAACCAAGTAAAATCATTCACAAACACCAAAACACTTCATCTTATTCTCTCCCCATTGTTTAGGCTCGACTTTTTCATGAAAATACAAGGATTTGATTTTCAAAGTCCAAGCTCCACACCTTCAAAAATGAAGAGGTTTGTTTCCATGGATTCTATATTTCTAAACTTAGTTATGGTATGATTTTGAGATCTAGATTCCAAGGTTTACTAAGATAATAAATTCATCCAAGTTCTTGATGAATAGTGTCTTCAAGAAACTAACTTTGTGTTTTCTTGATTATTTGTGAGATCCAAGCTTGTTTAAGGATAGATCGAGGTCATAAGGCTCCCTAACAACTTAGTTCACTCCAAGGAAGGTATAATCTCTCAAAACCAAGCTTTGAATTTGATTTTTAATGAGTTTTTTGATGATTTGATGAAATTAAAGTTAGATCCATGTTTGTATAAGTAAGATCCATGTGTATTAGTTAGTTTGGTGGTTTAAAAGATGTTTGTTGATGGATCTATGTTAGTACTTGTAATGAGTTATGATTTTGAAGGGTTTTGACTTGAATTGATGGTTTAGGTAAGATCTTGTGTTGATGTTGGTTGATGTTTTGGGTGAGGAATTGGTGGTTATTTGGATTGGTAATTTTGGAAAATCGCGTACACATAGCCGTCGTAACGCCCATTTGCATATAAACTGTTTGTGCATGACTTTTGGACCAGAGAACTCACTGAACAAACTGTAACTTTTCCATGTTTAGCAAGATCATGTCGTAAGCTTCATTTTGGTATGTGGTTCTCTTAGATCCGACGTACGGTTTAGCAGAAATGACCGTTTTAAGTAACGGCGTTTCGCGAACGAACCTTTACCCCTTGCTTTACTTTGAGACCTTGTTTAATGCCCTTAAAAGACTAATTGGAATACGAAACAATTATGTAAGGTGGATTAGGCAGTTGTTAAAGTACTCGCGAAAGAGTCGCCTTAAAATTCGTAACGGTTAATTTATTAAAATTAGTGGAGCCGAGGGTACGCAAGCGATTAACGCAAATTGTTAAGCATATAAGCGACCATAAGCGACCGTTAGGGTATGAGTGAGTTTTGACTAGGTGGTCTAATTCTGGCTTATGTTATTGTTCATAGGTTATCGGACCCACTCTAAGCTTAAATCTACCCCCGGGATACTCAGGTAAGTTTTCTACCCGTTATATTGTTGTTGTGATGTAAATATATTGATGCATTATCTTGAGATAAGTGCATGGTTGTTATTAGCAAATCTTGCGATATATTGGAGCATGTTGATATGGTATATATATGCTTATTGTGAAATCTTGATATTTTATTATCAATTCAAATGCTTATAAATTGCATAATACCTATGCTAGAGATAAGTAGTAGTTGCGTATACCCTTAGTATAGGGGACCCAGAGGTGAACTTTTTTCTAAACCGGGAGTCGATGTTCCTGAGTATAATATATGTATATATATGTACTTTTTAATAACTATTAATCGAGTAAGGTATATTCGATAGTTTTGAACAATAATCAAACATTAATTTCGATTATTCAAATAAAGATTTTACTTTCGTATAAGTATATGTTTCGATAATTATTAATCGTTTCAAGTATTATTTCCAAAAACTTTTAATGGATTTATTTTGATAAAAGATATTCTATATTGGAATATTATTTAAAGAATAATATTCAGATATTTTTCGATTATTTTATAACTGATTTATTCTATTAAATCATCCTTACTTCAAACATTTTCAAAAATATTTTCGAGTCTTCAAAATGATTTTAAAGTTAGAGCGGATCCCAAAACTCATTTTCAAATTTAAGATCTTCCTTTCGAAGGGGATTTAAATACAGGCTTAAAATTTTGAGGGATCCGGATATGTGGTGTATTTAATATTCGTAACGAGGTTGCTATTTTGATAAAATAATTTGATTACTTGCCCAACGTTCGGGAAGTAAGTCCATTTAATTGAGTCGGCATAAGTGACAGGCCGGGGTACGGTCTATCAAGGTGTAAGAGGCTGAGTGACAGTCCATCAATGCGTGAGTGGCAGGGTAATGATCTAGCGCAAGGTCCTAATGCGGCCAGGGTGATGACCGGCGATGAATTCATCCATCTACTAGTAGAAAAGGTTACTTAATGGGTATCTTTACCTGATCAGCAAGATATCGGGTTTATGCCAAAGTTTTTCTTCTTTCCAAATTCATTGGGTATTATAACTCTGTTTATACTTTTCATAACATAGGTTTTCAAGGAAAGTATGAGATATATATATAGGTGTATATATATATCGGGACATAATGAAGTATCTCGTAACATCATTTCTTTTGAATGATATTTTAAAGATTGAATCTATTAAAGTCTTAACTTATAGTCTCATCTATGTGATGAACTTTTGAAACTGATTATAGCTTGAACAGTGATAGTTTGAGTAGTATTCAGAAAAGATATAAGTATATTGGCGTATCTTGTAACTTCATCTTTTCAACTCATATCTAGTTAATGATTATCTTATGCATGACAAAGATTTTCAAAAAATATTAAGACAAGGTTAGATATATGAGATCACCTTGCAACGATATTTTTATACAGTTATAAACTGGAACTCTGTGTATATTATACATGTCAGAGGATTTCAAAGATTTTGAAAAGTATATATGTATATATATACTGAATATTTTGTGACTTCGTCGCATTAAGATATCAAACTATGTTTATTTCTTCTTGACCAAGACTTTCATGATTACTATGAGAATGCTCATATATTGTAAATTATTATACATGTTATTTTGGTGGGCTTGTTTATCACTTTTGCTTTCTTCCTTCATCATACAACAGCTAGACAAGATGAACATGACCAAGCCCCCAATTCGCAAACAGATAGGAAACGTTCCGCAGTTTACTGTAGGCGTTGATGTCGTTGTACCTGAGGTAGGAATTACCAATAGGCTAGGCTTTTAACTTTCGAGGTACCGGACTTATGCACATTTATGAATTATAATAATGGCAAAGAATTTATAAATATATTTAGAAAACCTTTAGAGGTGTAATGACTTATAATTGTGGAATAAAATGATTTGTGTTATTTTGGTATTCATCTCTGAGACTATAACTTGTGGTGTGTGTGTATATTGTAGGGTCACAGTACGCAGTAATTGGTTGTTTATTTAGATTAAGTGTTGTTAAGGGAAATGGAACTCGTGACAACTCAGATCTCCGACCCCGGATTTGGGGGTGTTACAAAAATGGTATCAGAGCCATGTGTTATAAACCTCAGAGATGATGTGTCGTTAAAATAATAAGTTCAACTAGATAATAAGAACTCTTGCCAAGTTTATAGTTGGACTACCTAACGTAGCACTGACAGTTAAAACACTTACGGGAAACCTTATGAATATCGTGATACAAGCGTAGTTCGTTATCGTATATGGTAGCGGGACTCCGAACCCTGAAGTTCAAGAGCAATAACACGATGATGTTTTAATACATATTGAGGATCAGATTGTGGATCCAATGGATCACCCTAACGAGGGACCAGATGATGT
Source organism: Apium graveolens (assembly GCF_009905375.1). Classification (NCBI taxonomy): domain Eukaryota; kingdom Viridiplantae; phylum Streptophyta; class Magnoliopsida; order Apiales; family Apiaceae; genus Apium; species Apium graveolens. Next base: position 144,983,371 of record NC_133655.1, read on the forward strand.
TCATATTAAGGATGTAGCGGTTGAGGATGTTATCCCAGAAGGGATTGTTACTGAGGAGGACCTCGTGAAGGATCCTGACAAGAATGAAGAAAGGACCGCTGAGGAATTGATGACCGTAATCAGGGTGACTACCAAATATAGGATTGGCCGGTTACTACCGTAGGTTCGTTCAAGTTTTCAAAGATCACAGCCCCTTTAATATGGCTTACTCGTAAGACTGAGAAGTTTGAATGGATAGAGAAATGCGAAAACAACTTCCAAGAACTGAAGAAAAGATTGGTGACGGCTCCTATGTTGGGGTTGCCGGATGGAAAAAGAGATTGTGTGAATTGTAGTGATGCTCCGCACAAGGAATTAGGGTACGTTCTTATACAGCATGTCAAGGTAATCGTGTACGCGTCAAGACAATTAAGGGAATATGAATTCGATATCCTGCCCATGATCTTGAGCTCGCGGCAATAATTTTTTTTCCCTAAAAGATCGGAAGCACTATTTTTATGCAGAGAAGTGCGAGATTTACACAAACCATAAGAGATCAAGTATATTTTCACGCAAAAAGAGCTCAACATGCGCCATAGGAGGTGGTTAGAGCTAATCAAGGATTATGATTGTGAGATTCTTTATCATCCAAGAAAAGCCAATATGGTGGCTAACGCCCTTAGTAGAAAGGAGAAACTCAAGATGATAATGTCTTCGGAAGAGTTGAAAAGAGATTTTGAGAAAATGGAAATGGAAGTGAAGGTAACCGGAGCCTGTACCGAAAAGCTATTTGAAATTGCATTACAGTCCGAATTATTGAAAAAGATCTTATTGTGCCAAGAAAAAGTGATGAATGAAGGAAGAGAGCCAATGACTGGAGAAGAGATTAATACCGAGAAAGATGATAAGGGAATAATGAGGTATTCCTACAGAATTTGGGTTCCAAACGTTCAAGAGCGTAAAGATGAGATCTTAGATGAAAGCCATAGTTTGAGGAATAAGATTTAGGCCAAACCCTGAATGTGATAGTCAGAGAGGTCGCCATCAAGAAAGAAGGAACCTATAATATAATGAAGTGGAAAACAAGGATTTTAACGTATAAGATAACCCCGATTATGGGAGAAGGATGAAATATTTCATACTAAGAAAATAGAAGTCGAGCAAGATAGAGAGAACCAGGACGGTACTCCTATGGGGCAATTCATGGATCTGCCTAAACAAAACTTATACTTTTATTCCCAACCACCACCTTGAGGAAACAATGCGGTGGGAAATTCTTTCAGGACCTTTAAGTTGCTAAGCTCTCAGAGTTCCAAGGAACAAGCTAACCCAGTCGAGGCAAGGGCCTAGCTAAAGGAAATAGAGGAATCATTTGAGATTCTAAATGATTGATGAAGCGCAAAAGACTGTTGTTGAAGTAATTTTTAGTGTTTCGTTCATAGGGTTGTAACTCTTTTACTGTTTAGAAGTGAGAAGAATAATTGGGTTTGTGTTTTTAAACTAATTTAAACTAATAAGAAAATAGAATTAATGATTTAACGATGATAGAAAACAATCCAGGAATAAGGGTTCTTCATTGATATTAACGAATGTGGATCTACTGTGATATTAAAGTCTCATGCTCTTGCTAAAAACATTCCTCTAATGATTATATTGTTCTCTCCCAAGACACAATATAATGCCTACAACTACATATTGAAGTCACTCCCATGATCAATCAACGTATAATTATAAACTGTTCAAGCCCATGGCATTTCTGTTTCATAACTCGCATATTAATCTCCCAATCAAATAATAGAATTATGTTTGTCATATCATGAACTAAAATTGCAATTCATCTACCGATTCATTACAATTCCTAAAGATACAAATAAAGGGTTCACGACTCCCTCAATTGTGTTAAGCACTTAACAACAGATTAGCAAGGCAGAAAAATCACAGTACAATCACACAATCATAGTTAACCAATGAATACTACCTAATTTCCAAATTATAGAAATAGTTACTCTTAATATATGAAGAAAACAAACATATATATAAAGTGAAGAAAGATACAACTTTATGAAATCTCTCAAACTTGGAGTGAATCCCTTCAATCCTTGCTCAAGTTCTCTCTAAGCTTCTCTCTCAATCCAATACACGCTCTCTCTAATCAATCTGAATAATCCTCTAAAACCTCATATAAAAGTGTTTTTAATTGTTTCCTAAAATAGATACAAGTTGGATATTTATAAAATTCGTAGGCTGATTTGCAGGCTTGTTTCCAATCTGATCCAGTCCAAAATAAAATATGAGACCACCTCCAAACTGAAGATAATTATTTTAGCGTGGACTGGTAGATGGCCCAAAGCTGATGTCCATAACTCAAGTTAAGGCCCAAACAGTGATGTATGCGCGTGCATCCCAATAAATCTGAATTTCCTTATGATTTAAGTCCAAATAAGCCCAATTCCATATAAAGTTAAGAATTCTTTATTTCCTGTCATAAAACAATAAACTCTAATTAATAATATCCAATTAATGATATAATATTATAAATTTGAGAATAAAATCCTTTAAAATATATATCTATCAACTATTTTTTTCCACTTACCTTCTAGAGAGAGGCCACCAGCTGGTGGAAGGCTAAGGAAGATAGAGAGTTAATGTAAAATTTTTAGAACCAGACCAGAGTCGGGAAAGTATGATGAATCATGAATCTAGGTTGTGAAAGTTATCAAAGTTTATCTGAAGGACACGAATCCAGAATGACAAGATGTTTGAAAGCAATGCTTATGTTGTTTTGGTTCATGAAATGGTTATAATAGACAGGAAAATAAAAGACTGAAAAGGGAAGGAGTATAAAGGGATTTAAAGGAAATAGAGTTCAGAAGAGATAAGGGAGTTAGGTATGTGAAACCCTAAGAAACCCTAGCAATAAATATAGAGAAGTACATCATCATCAGCGCGATGGTGACTGGTCATGAGATAAAGTCAAGTTTTGAAAGCGTAAATGATACATATAATTAATCCCCTTTAAGTTGGGAGAATTAGAAGACACTTTGAGATAGATCGATGGGCTAATACGAAAACACGGATGGACTGAGGTGACAGGAAAGCAAGAAATTAGGAAATTGGATGAAGGAAGTGACCTTCAAGAATGTGAAGTGTAAGTAACTCATATAAATTGATACCCGAAAAGGGGGACGCCAAGTATAGAAGAAATCCCAATATTGAGATGATTGTTGACATAAAAAACAAATGTAAATGAGGATTTAGTAAGAAGAAGTTCACGTTGAACACGACCAATATCTTCCAGAACATCCCTATTATCATTACCAAATCAGGCAAGAAAAGTGGATAACCGTTGTTATCATTTGGAGGCCATATGGATTGACCTCCGTTTGAATAAAGATGTTACTATGAAACTAGGTATAGACTATCGAGGTGATAACGTTGAATTAGATACCCTATCAAGGATAAATGACTTGATTTATCCATGAAAGGATGCAAGTACCTTTTTAAAGGTGGAATTAAGGATAGAACCTCGATAACTTGAGATGAACCTGGGGGAATGCATAAAGGTTGGCATTTCACCCTTAATAGGGACATTATGAGTTTGGGTAGTACAGAATGAAGGACTAAGGCAATAACAACCTTTAAAGATCAGTGGAGAAAGTTTTCACATCTATATAGACAATGGTTTTAATATTAGTAAATGGTATATTGATATGCCTTGTACTTAAGGAGTACATAATGAAGGATTTAAGTATAACCTTAGAGGTTTTACAAGGAGAAAGGTAATATTCAAAGTTTTGAAGAATAGAAATTTTGATAAAGGAAATATGACATAATTATAATAATGCCAGGTGGGCACGTGTTGAACAATAAGAAAGTATAGATCGACCCAATGAAAGTCGAGATTAGTGAAAACACGAAGGACCCAAGATAAGAGACGTCCTAAGTATGATCGAGAGTCAGTCGTGATAATGTTAACCTCTAAATACCGAGGAAATAACTTATGGAAAAATGGTGATATTTTTTTCTCACCAAATCTTAAGGAAGAGCATTTTCACACAAGCAGTGATTGGAAATGAGGTAGAAAATTTAGTTGGAGATCGTTCAAAAGACATTGATTATAAGGAACTATTACTATCGGGAAAGGCCAATGAGGTGGCCAACACTCTAAGTGTAAGAGAGCAATTATAGGCGCTCGTGCCAGAGGAATACAGTGATGATGGTTAAAGCCGTGAAGGTTGTATTATGGTGTGAAAGATTGACATTCCTTCTGATGATTGTTTGATACTCAACCGTAATAGTAGTTTGGTAAATATTTAATTCATGTTAATCGCCGTGAGCGGGCTACCTATCTTAGAAGGTCCTATCTTGAGATAAGCCAGGGCCATTTTACAAAAGGACTAAATAAACCTTTGAGCTTCATGTCTCCTAATAAAGACATGTGGTTAATAATGGTGTTAACCTGCTATCATTTCTTTGATTGAAACTCTTCTACAATTTTATCTGCTTATGTCATATGTACGCCAAGCTCAGTAGTATTCTTCTTGAATCATGAAATGGTGATTATGTTGCCTCTCTAGAAGATTTCGGTACGGCAGGTATGGACTATGTATGATTAGCTATTAAGATTCCAAGGAAAATGAATGACTACAGTAGGTCAGCGGTGGACTATAGTAATGAATCAATGATTCCTTGAATAATGAGATGATAACAACCGTGAGAGTTGTATTGTATGGATATTGAGATTGAGTACCACTAATCGGGTCATGTTGACGTATAAGTTATCTTTGATAGAAAAACTAGGTCTATTATCTACCTATTAAATATTTATTCCTTGTTATCGACAGAGAGTCGTATTACTATACGTGGTGTTAATCGCCGTGAGCGGGCTACCTATCTTAGAAGGTCCTATCTTGAGATAAGCCAGGGCCATTTTACAAAAGGACTAAATAAACCTTTGAGCTTCATGTCTCCTAATAAAGACATATGGTTAATAATGGTGTTAACCTGCTATCATTTCTTTGATTGAAACTCTTCTACAATTTTATCTGTTTATGTCATATGTACGCCAAGCTCAGGAGTATTCTTCTTGAATCATGAAATGGTGATTATGTTGCCTCTCTAGAAGATTTCGGTATGGCAGGTATGGACTCTATGATTATCTATTAAGATTCCAAGGAAAACGAATGACTACAGTAGGTCAGCGGTGGACTATAGTAATGAATCAACGATTCCTTGAATAATGAGATGATAACAACCGTGAGAGTTGTATTGTATGGATATTGAGATTGAGTACCACTAATCGGGTCGTGTTGACGTATAAGTTATCTTTGATAGAAAAACTAGGTCTATTATCTACCTATTAAATATTTATTCCTTCTTATCGACCGAGAGTCGTATTACTATATGTGGAAGGTTGTGATGCAAGCGTAGAATTCTGGTAACGACGGTGTCTAGAATGAAATCCCATATTCGATTTTTAATGTCGAGGGAGTTTCAAAGATGATTGTTTATAAGCTCGAGCAAGAGCATGGGTCCATAGAATGATGAACGGAATAGTAAATATTCAGGCACGTGAATTGCGATGCGATAATACTTGATGTTGATATATGTACAAATGTTTCATTCTCCTTTGATAAACCTCTATAGTTCAGAGGTAGATTCCAAGCCAGATATTTTGTGGCAGTAATTTTTTATATAATGCTCTTAAATTCGTTCTTTTTCTCTCCTTTTCATTTCGTGTAAACTGAGAAGAACAACCCTTCCAGAAGGGGGGTATTGCCGAATGACTATCTTTCTGTGTGATAGATGCCTAGTAGGATACCACATGTTATTTAATTGCTTGTCAAGTACTAAAGGCTGGCCACTTTCTATACTAACTATGCGATATAACAAGTGTTCATGATCATAGTGATCTCTTAATAAATTCTTTTATTTCTATATGATTGATCGAGCTTTCAAAGATAGAAGGGGCTAGGATATGAGTAGTGTAAATGTGTTTGTCTCCAGAATCGAAACGCGTTTGTGATACTAAGGTCGGCGCAATTATTAGAAGGTTACAGAACTCCATCGAGTAAAAGTATAGACCAAATAGTATTATGAACGAAAGGTAGTAACGCTTACGAACTAGAAAATAATGAGTATTGAGAAGCGAAAGCTGTAGAGCTAGATGATATAATGAGAGCCTGTGTGATAGACTTGAAAGAAATTTGGAATGATCACTTAGCACGGATTGAGTTTTCTTACGATAATAGATGATAAGACAGTGTCAGAATGTCACCTTACGAGGCCCTGTACAAAAAAAAGAAGAAGATGCCAATCTCCCTTATAGTGGGATGAAGTTGGAGAGCGCAAGATGCTCAGGTCCAAAGTGGTCCAAATAACCAAGGACATAGTAGATCTAATCAGAGGACGGCTGGTAGCAACCCAAGATCGACTATAGAAGTATGTTGATTTGGCCCGAAAGGACAAAGAGTATGAAGTAGGGAACCGAGTATTGTTAAAGGTATTCCCTTGGAAAAGATTGATGAGGTTCGGAAATAAAGGAAAGCTAAGTCCGCGATTTGTTGGACCCTTGGATATATTAAGACGTATTGGGAAGTTATCAAATGAACTAGCCCTGCCCCTGAACCTGCAACAAGTTCGCAATGAGTTCCAAGTATTTATGTTAAGGAAGTATGATCCATAGGTGAGACACATAGGGGAATATGAACACGTAAACCTTCGACCAGACTTAACCTATGTGGAGCAACCAATGAGGGTTATGAATCAAAAAGGAACAAGTGCTTAGGAACATGGTTATCAAAGTAGTCAGAGTTTGGTGGTAGAACCACAATGTGGGGAAATTGACTTGAGAATTAGAAAGTGAAATTCTAGAAAAGTATCCCCAACCATTTTCTATCTGATTCCGGGACGGAATCCTTTTAAGGAGGGGAGACTGTAATAACCCCAATTTTTGAAAATTTTTAAAACCCCGATGAATAGTAACTTTTACTGATATTGTTGATTAATAAAAATTGTCAGACCACCCTATGAAGGGGTTCTTTAATGGATACTCTGAGATCATATTAGCACTCTATAATGTATATGACGGTATGTAAAGATCGTCAGAATTAGAATTCAGATATAATTAAGTATAAGGTAACATAATGAAAAAGATTTCAATTCAAGGATTATAAGAGAGGATCATTTAAGGAATATAAAATATTAAGAAAGGTTTAGGGAAGCCCAAGTAATAAGATATCGGATATGATCCCTCAAACGATTAACGAAAATGAGAGTTAAGTGAACCGTAAAACAAATAAATGACCAAGGGGCAAGCACATGCAATTAGCATGGGAAGGAAGCTTCCAAGGGAAGCTAAAACATGTGGTTGTAAGTAAAGACACCCTCAGACTATGAGATTGTGGCATGTGGCAAAGGAATAATGCAAGCAATGACATAAGCAAGTGATGTTATCACTTTATCAAGATATTTTAGCAAAATTGAATAACAACCAAGTAAAATCATTCACAAACACCAAATCACTTCATCTTATTCTCTCCCCATTGTTTATGCTCCACTTTTTCATGAAAATAAAAGGATTTGATTTTCAAAGTGCAATCTACACACCTTCAAAAACTAAGAGGTTTGTTTTCATGGATTCTATATTTCTAAACTTAGTTATGGTATGATTTTGAGATCTAGATTCCAAGGTTTAGTAAGCTAATAAATTCATCCAAGTTCTTGATGAATAGTGTCTTCAAGAAACTAACTTTGTGTTTTCTTGATTATTTGTGAGATCCAAGCTTATTTAAGGATAGATCGAGGTCATAAGGCTCCCTAACAACTTAGTTCACTCCAAGGAAGGTATAATCTCTCAAAACCAAGCTTTGAATTTGATTTTTAATGATTTTTTGGATGATTTGGTGAAATAAAAGTTAGATCCATGTTTGTATAAGTAAGATCCATGTGTATTAGTTAGTTTGGTGGTTTAAAAGATGTTTGTTGATGGATCTATGTTAATACTTGTAATAAGTTGTGATTTTGAAGGGTTTTGACTTGAATTGGTGGTTTAGGTAAGATCTTGTGTTGTTGATGTTGGTTGATGTTTTGGGTGAGGATTTGGTGGTTATTTGGATTGGTAATTTTGGAAAATCGCGTAAATATAACCGTCGTAACGCCCGTTTGCATATAAACTGTTTGTGTATGACTTTCGGACCAGAGAACTCACTGAACAAACTGTAAGTTTTCCATGTTTAGCTAGATCATGTCGTTAGCTTCATTTTGGTATGTGGTTCTCTTAGATCCGACGTATGGTTTAGCAGAAACGGCCATTTTAAGTAACGGCCTTTCGCGAACGAACCTTTACCCCTCGCTTTACTTTGAGACCTTGTTTAATGCCCTTAAAAGACTAATTGGAATACAAAACAGTTATGTAAGGTGGATTAGGCAGTTGGTAAAGTACTCACGAAAGAGTCACCTTAAAATTTATAACGGTTAATTTATTAAAATTGGTGGAGCCGAGGGTACGCAAGCGATTAACGCAAATCGTTAAGCATATAAGCGACCGTAAACGACCGTTAGGGTATGAGTGAGTTTTGACTAGTTTCTTAAGCGACCGTGGTCTAATTCCGGCTTATGTTGTTGTTCATAGGTTATCAGACCCACTCTAAGCTTAAATCTACCCCCGGGACACTCAGGCAAGTTTTCTACCCGTTATACTGTTGTTGTGATGTAAATATATTGATGATGTAAATATATTGATGCATTATCTTGAGATAAGTGCATGGTTATTATTAGCAAATCTTGCGATATATTGGAGCATGTTAATATGGTATATATATGCATGTTGTGAAATCTTGATATTTTATTATCAATTAAAATGCTTATAACTGCATAATACCTATGCTAGAGATAAACAGTAGTTGTGTATATATTTAGTATAGAGGACCCAAAGGTGAGCATTTTTCTAAACCGGGAGTCGATGTTCCTGAGTATAATATATGTATATATATTGTTTTCTATAACTATTAATCGAATAAGGTATATTCGATAGTTTTGAACAATAATCAAACATTAATTTCGATTATTCAAATAAAGATTTTACTTTCGTATAAGTATATCTTTCGATAATTATTATTCGTTTCAAGTATTATTTCCAAAAACTTTTAATGGATTTATTTTGATAACAGCTATTCTTTATTGGAATATTATTTAAAGAATAATATTCAGATATTCTTCGATTATTTTGTAACTGATTTATTCTATTAAATCATCCTTACTTCAAACATTTTCAAAAATATTTTCGAGTCTTCAAAATGAATTTAAAGTTAGAGCGGATCCCAAAACTCATTTTCAAATTTAAGATCTTCCTTTCGAAGGGGATTTAAATACTTGCTTAAAAATCTGAGGGATCCGGCTCTGTGGTGTATTAAATATTCGCAACGAGGTTGCTATTTTGATAAAATAATTTGATTACATGACCAATGTTCGGGAAGTAAGTCCATCTAATTGATTCGGCATAAGCGACAGGCCGGGGTACGGTCTATCAAGGTGTAAGAGGCTGAGTGACAGTCCATCAATGCGTGAGTGGCCGGGTAACTGTCTAGCGCAAGGTCCTAATGCGGCCAGGTTGATGACCGGCGAGGAATTCATCCATCTACTAGTAAAAAAGGTTACTTAATGGGTATCTTTTCCTGATTATCAAGATATCGGGTTTATGCCAAAGTTTTTCTTTTTTCCAAAATCATTGGGTATTATAACTCTGTTTATACTTTTCATAACAGAGGTTTTCAAGGAAAGTATGAGATATATATAGGTGTATATATATATATCGGGAGTTAATGAAGTATCTCGTAACTTCATTTCTTTTGAATGATATTTTAAAGATTGAATCTATTCAAGTCTTATCTTCTAGTCTCATCTATGTGATGAACTTTTAAAACTGATTATAGCTTGAACGGTGGTAGTTTGAGTAGTATTCGAAAAATATATAAGTTTATTGGAGTATCTTGTAACTTCATCTTTTCAACTCATATCTAGTTAATGATTATCTTATGCATGACAAAGATTTTCCAAAAAATGTTGAGACAATGCTAGATATATTAGATCACCTTGCAACGATATTTTTGTACAGTTATAAACTGGAACTCTGTGTATATTATACATGTCAGAGGATTTCAAAGATTTTGATAAGTATATATGTATATATACTAAATATTTTACGACTTTGTCGCATTAAGATATAAAACTTGGTTCATTTCTTCTTGACCAAGACTTTCATGATTACTATGAGAATGCTCATATATTGTAAATTATTATACATGTTATTTTGGTGGGCTTGTTGCTCACCCTTGCTTTCTTCTTTCATCACACAACAACAGCTAGACCAGATGAACAGGACCAAGCTCCCAATTCACAAGCAGATAGGAAACATTCTGCAGTTTCCTGTAGGCGTTGATGCCGTTGTAGCTGAGGTAGGAATTACCAATAGGCTAGGCTTTCAACTTTTGATGTACCGGACTTATGTATATTTATGAATTGTAATAATGGCAAAAAATTTGTAAATCTATTTAGAAACCCTTTTGAGGTGTAATGACTTATAATTGTGGAATAATATGACTTGTGTTATTTTGGTATTCATCTCTGAGACTATGACTTGTGATGTGTGTGTATATTGTGGGGTCACAGTACGCATTAATTGGTTTTTTATTCAGATTAAGTGTTGTTAAAGGAAATGGAACTCGTGATAACTCAGATCTTTGACCCCGAATTTGGGGGTGTTACACCCAAAGAGTCCGGGCTTCTATAATATTGCCCGTCGGGATGGCCGAGCGGATTGGACGGCCACCAATTCTAGCAAAAAATCCACCTACACCCATTGGTGCTTAATCAGTGGACCTAATTTGGTCGAGATGTCAGTGTGGCGTGACGTCAACGCTTCGGCTCTTATAATGTCGAACTTGACGGATGATGAGAAGGACGTTTACCCGGCTGTAGTGGATGCGGAGGTGAGCAAGCTTGGTCCTGAGGAGTTTCGGGACAAGGATTAGATTCTAAGCTTGTGGGTTGGGGGTAACAGTCTTTTCCTTCGTCTATTTTTATACTTGTAGCTTTTCCATTATGTAACTGCTTTCCTTTATGTTCATTCGGACCTTTCCCCCTTCTCCTTTTACGCATTCTTTACTTAGCATTTTGTAGTACTTGCTTAGAATGAACTTTCTTTTGTCTTCCTTATTTTTCATTGTCTTCCAGGGAAGCCCTCATCGAGAGGAAAAGGCCAAGGAGGCCGAAAAAAGGCTGCAGAGGAGGCAGCAAGGGCCAAGTCGGCCGATAAGAAGATTGTTCTGGATCCTTCCGAAGAGGAGACGGAGGAGAGGCCTGAGGCTGAGAGGGCGGTCCCACTTCAACAGGCTCCTGCGACTTTGAGGTACGGCGAGGGGAACGAGCCGAAGTTTATGGGAGAGGGGGCTTCATCCAAGTGGCTCCGAAGTCGAGATGGGGTCGTTCAGACGTTCATCCCCGGGCGGGGTGTTCTAACATCCGATCATACTATCTACCCGACTAGGCAGTCGACGAAGGATGTGGCCTCCGACCTGTGCCACGGTCTACAGCTTTCTGCTCATCTGCCTTCCTTTATGGCGGCTTCTCCGACAGAAGCTTGTACTTAACTGATGTCTTTCCTGTCCTTGGTATGTAGTTAATTTTCTCTTACTTATCTTAGTCCCTCTTCATATTTTTCTCTTCGTTTGTTTGACATATTTTTGCCTTGTGTATTTTTTGTAGGCTGCTCCTTGGGCTGTTGCCGTGGAGGACATAATCTGAGACATGGAGGCCCGGATGGCCGAGATTAAGGAGCTGGAGAGAAGGGCCACGACGGCCGAAGAGGAGCTCGGGAGGGTGCAAATTCAAAATGAGGTACTGATCGGTCAGGCCAAGGTGCTGCAGGCGGACAAGGAAAGGCTGAAGGGAGACCTTGCCCGGGCAAACCGGAGGATCGTTCAGAGGAATGGCCAGTTGAAAAAGTCACGCAAGGAACTTCGAAAGACCAAAAAGCAGCTGGATCAGACCGAGGAGCGGTGCTTCCAATTCGAGGCTGATTATGTCCTTGAAAAGGCCCATGGCCTTGGATGGGATCATAAGCAGTTGCTGGATGACAGCTTGGAAGACTCCATAGGTCTAGATGCTTGGATGACAGCTGCTGAAGAACTTTCAGATGAAGATCTCCAGGCCTAGATGCTTCTTGTAATAATTTTTTCATTTAAATAATATTCTGATACTCGTGCCTTCGGGCTTTTTTAATTAACTCACCTTCGGGTAAAGGTTTCTAATGTATTTACTTTACTTCGTTCATTGCATCTTCAACTTTTATTTTTGCCTTAACAATTTTTAGCAATTTTTTCCTGTTCAGTTATTGTATCTTCAAATTTATTTTTCCTTAGCATCTTTTAGCAATTTTTATGTAGTACCCCTGCATCTTTGGCCTGACTTTTGTATTAGCAGTTTTTATTTCTCATGTATTATCCATCTTCGACCCCAAGTGTTGCAGGGTCGAGGCCTCAGCCTGAAGGGAACCTCGGGCCATTAACACTGAGAAGGGTATGTCCTTTTGGGCGAAGGAATAGATGGGTGGCCTTTTTTGAGTTGTCCCTAGGCTAGTTTTCCTTCGTTCCATCGGTCAAAAGTGGTACTTGTAAAAATTAAAGCAAGAATTGTAACATTCGAAGTACTATTAAACCTAGAAGGGGAAGGGCTTGTTTTCTTTGGGATCGCCCCAGACGAAACCATCTTCATTCTCCAAGTTTACTTGTAAAAAAATTATGCATGATTGGAGGACGAAGGACCGGTCTTCTTCGAGATCGCCTCTCGACAAGGCCTTCTTCGTTCTTTCAACAATATCACTTTTTTTCCAGTAGTGATAGTGAGAAATTATAAGCGAATGATGAAGGGGAAAGTTTTTTTCAGGATTTCCCTTAGACGTTCCTCATTCGTACTTGCAGCATGCATTCACTTTATAATTTAATAACAGTCATAGGGCGAAGGATAGTAATCTATTTAGGATTTTCTCTAGATAATATTCATTCTCCCTTTTTTCTTAAGCAAACCAAATGTGGCGGCCGAAGGGTTTATCTACTTCGGGGTCGTCCCTAAGTAATACTCATTCGGCCGCTCAGTTTATAGCAATTTTAAGTAATAACTTTGCGAGAAAAAAAGTGCATTTTTATTGATCATTAAGTCATTACACTTTTCACATGGAACTCAGAATGAAGTACAAATGAGAAATAGAAGAAATTTTCCTTATTGATAAAATTTTTGGAGGCGACTAGAATGCCAAGTGTTTTCGATCGCTTCTCCAGCCAGTGTTTCCAACTTGTAGGTTCCTGGTAAAATGATCTCAATTACTTTGTATGGCCCTTCCCAGATTGGCTAAAGTTTCCCTTGTCTTGTCGGCATAGATGCGGCTAATTCTCATAGGACCAAATCTCTGACTCCGAACGACCTCTTTTTAATTCCAGAGTCGTAGTATTGGGCAACCCGGAGTAAGTGTTTCATGTTCCTTTAATGAAAAGCATCTCTTTCCTCTTCTAACAAGTCCACATTCGCCCTTAATCCGAAGTTATTGATTTCCACATTATAGACTTCAGTTCTGTAAGACTCTAAGCCCACTTCAACCGGAACCAGGGCGTCTGTTCCGTAGGCCAACCAGAAAAGAGTTTCTCCAGTGGAAGACCTAGGTGTTGTTCGATAATCCCATAAGACCCAAGGAAGCTCTTCGGCCCATGTTCTATTGGATTCACCTAACCTTTTCTTTATTCCTTGAAAAATTATTTTGTTCTCTGCTTCGATTACCCCGTTTCCCTAGGAATGCGCAACTGAGCTGAACTTCTGTTGAACTCTGAAGTGATGCAGAAACCTTTGAAACTTATTCCCAACAAACTGGGTTCAATTATTCGAAACACAAACTTTCAGAATTCCAAATTTGAGAATGATCTGCTCCCGAAAGAACTTCTTGGCTGCTTCTTCAGTTATGTCGGATAACGATCGGGCTTCGACACACTTGGTCATGTAGTCGATGGAAATAATGCAGTATTTTTCCTGATTGGTGCTAGTAGGGAGAATTCCAACTATGTCTACGGCCCACATAAAGAATGGAATGGGGCTAGGGACAATAGCCATTTCTTCGGGAGGTTGCTTCGTAACTGTGGTGAACAACTGACATGGCTTGCATTTCTTTGCATATTCACTCGTATCGGCTCGTAAAGTCAGCCAAAAGAATCCTTGACGAAGGATCTTAAAGGTGAGAGATTCACCAGCCAGATGTTCTTCGCAAATTATTTCGTGCATCACTATTAGGAAATGAATAATACAAAGAGGGGGGTGAATGTATTTTACTATTTTTAAGCTTTTCTTGAATATTTTATGGTTGAACAAAGTAAATTAAATCTTGTAGTAAAAGTGTGTTCATGCAGAAATTAAACTTGCAAGAATAAAGAACACAGATCTTCAAAACTCACTTAATTTTATATTAAAATTAAGAATGTTTTGCTACAAAATTTCTAAGCTCATTGTTGATAAAGAGCTTAGCTTCTTCTTGAGAGAGTTACAAGATTTTCTTTCTAAATTGTTGCAACTAAACAAAGGACCGGTGTTAAATTTATAACTCAGTTAACTGCTGGTTTACACAGTATACAATAAGACATGCTATTAGCTTTTGTAAACAGTCACTTGTCATTTCCATTTATAGAAAAGTATATCTTCTATTTCTGGCTTAGCATATCTTTAGGATCCCGGGTTTACTTTGATCCTCCTTTGTCAGTTAATCTTCATCATTGATCTTGCACATACTTCAAGCTGCTTTTTGTAGACTTGTCAATCTGGCTGTTTGGATTGTTTGTTGATTGTTAATCTTGGATATTGAACTGATATACAATTTTGTACTTTGAGATTTTACCTCGAGATCTCCAGTTTGATTTATAGAGAACTTGACATCTCGATAAGTATATTGGCTTATCGAGATTTCTAGTACTCTATAGTTAATTTGGCTTGTAGAGGTCTCAAGTTCTCTATAAGAGAATTTGGCTAGTCGAGATTTATAATCTTCATATCTTCACTTTAACTTATCGATAACTCTGAGTTCTCTAGTGGCTTCTTGACTTGTCGATATCTCAGAGTTCTCTAGTCAAATTTGACTTATCGATATCTCAGAGTTCTCTAGTAAATTTTGACTTATCGATATCTCTGAGTTCTCTAGTGGAATTTAACTTATCGATAGCTCAGAGTTCTCTAATGAATGTTGACATGTCGATATCTCTGAGTTCTCTAGTGAAGAAATGACTTGTCGATATCTCCAATCTTCATGTCTTCAATTCGGCTTATCGATATCTCCGAGTTCTCTATAAGCTTTCCTGAGTTCTCTATAAGTCACTCTGGATTTCTTGAATGACTTCTCTATAACACTAAATATGTGACTTGTAGAGATCTTGACTTAGAATATTTTTCCTAAAACAGATTTATTCAACTCCAAGCTTCTTCATAATTCTTCTGAGGCATGATCTTCTTGATCTTCTTCCAGTTAGAATTCTTAGGCTTGACACTATTTATAGAAAAAGACTTTAGTCTACTCTTTTGACATTTTTCAGACTTTAAGTGTTACAAGTATAACATACAAGTTAAGATAACAATACAACTTACTTAGGGTTGACAAATTGTCTTAGTTATAACGACTCGTGTATTTTTGTATTATTTAAATGCGTAATTATGCAATGATTAAATAAATAAAATATGTGCATAGCTTCGGTCAGCTTGATGTTGTTTTATTATTATCTATGCGTGATTTGTGGTGTACCAGATTATTCGCGTAATTAATTATGGAATTGTATTGAATTGTTTTCACTTTTAAAAGTGGATTTAATGCAAATTTATTTGCATAAATATATTAAATGTCTCTAGATTTTTTTTTTGGTTTTATAATTACAATAATTATTTTTGGGATTTTATAAAATTTAGAAATCAATATTTCATCAATTATTTAGCCCTATATGATTTTCTGATTACATTTATCCGTAAAATCCGTATTTAATTCCAGAATTCTTTAAAAATTATGAAGCTCATATTTATATAAGTTTGGAATATTTCGAGAATTTTAAAATTATTTCGGGATTTTTTGAGATTAATTTCACCCGCGCATTATTTCGTTAATTGTTAAAAAGTGGGTACAAGTTGCCTTTTAGAAATTGTTTAAAAATTTCAAAATTTAAATTTTTAGTAACTTCGGGATATTTACAGTATTTTAAAATTTATTTGGTAATTGTTTGGATTAGTTTATCATTGCGCGATTATTCGTTAAATTCCAAAAGCGGAATAAAATGGGTTGTCTATATAAGAGGGGGGACACGTGTCTAGCCCTTAGCATTTTGTTTTGTGCGTATCCATTACTGATTGGTAGTAATAAAAAACAAATAAAACAATACAAATTCTCACACCCCTGTCTCTCCTCTCATCTCCCTCCGCTTATCTCTCTCGACAAAATCTCTCTCGACCTCTATCCACTCTCTCTTCTGTCTCCTCTCTCTCCCCCGTTCTTCTCTCTGCTCCGTTTTCCTCCTCCACTTTCTCTGTTCTGCCGCCGTTGTCCAACTCCGTTGAGTGCTCGGCGCCGCCTCTGTGTTCCACCCCTTTGGTTGCTCCGATTTATGTTTGGCTGAAATACACAGGCATATACACGTGTGTATGCTTGTGTGTATCAGTTGAATGTTTGCGATATTGTATCTGTTGTTTCTTTTGATGGTGTGGTGTTGCTATTCCGGCTTACTTCCCTTTCTCGGTTCTGCGCGTTGTGCGCTTGTCTGTGTGGTTGAATTTTTTTTATATTTTTAATTATTTTAATGTTATTTCTTCAGGGAATTTGTTGAGTAAAATTTATAAAATAAATTATAGTTACGTGCCGAAATTATCTAATCGGTAGAATTCAGCGTTGGAAACCCGAAATAAACGGGTATCCGCGGATTTTACCGCCATCCGCGATGAATATCGACGAGCGGACGGTGGACGGTGATGACGTTGTTCTGAGTCCTACGAATAAAAATATAAGATATAAATAATAATAATTAGTTGGTTTAAATCGGTGGTTGAGAAATTTTGAAATGTGGATTTCATGATTGATTGATTATTTTTGGTTTGACGTCAAATTGGTTCGACGGGTAGTCTGATAAACAAAGGAGACGCTGCCCGATTTCCGGGAAATTGAACTACAGAAATACGGGAGCGTATTCGATGATTATCAGGGATGTCGAGTGACTACATATATATGTGTGTGTTTTATACAAAACTTGATTGTACGATGTGATAAAATATTTTACCAAATCGATAAACCTGATTTCGTAAAATTACGAGTATACGTATTTTCTAGATACGAACACTGAACCGATTTTCGGGAACATGAACCCTAATTGTGCTGTGTGTTATTATAATATGAATAATTATGATTCGGGATTTAATATCGTATGGGTAGGATGTTAGCGAGCATATGTCAAGAATACTTGGTCGTCTAATGTAGGATATTTTGACTCTGTAGGTTCTAGTTGAAGGACTCCAGAAGTGAAGTCGAACTAAAGATAACCTAGTGATCAGTCGACAAGCGTAGCGAGGTTCCAAGCGAAGGACCTGAACGTTGAATTCGGATCCAGGATAGTCTGATAGTAAGGCGATAAAGCTGAGTGTCCAAGTTAGTCCAAGGTCGATCAATTATAGTTGTTAAGCTCTGCAAGGCAAATACCCCTAAACATTATTTTATGGTTCAGTACGTATGAATAGCTAAATGTTTTATTCTCGTAATGGAACAGAAATGTTTTAAGTTACGTATCCCCTATAGTTATAAATCACTGTTTTCAACCTATTTTGGGGAAAAGTAACTTCTGAAAGCACCTATCTCTAAGCGTGGTTTAGATGAAAAGAGTTTTGAATAGTGTGCTATGATAGAATGATTTTAAAAAGAGATAGGTGATAGTGATTTTAGAAACTGGATAAAGAAAGAATGTTTTGATCCACCTATGTCGTGGAAGGTTTTGATCCACCTATGTCGTGAAATTTTAGAAAGAAACAAAAAGGGAATTTGATTAATCTATTGGAGTTGCGTAAGAGGCCGTTATTCGGTAACGGCCCAGCATGTGGTTGCGTAAGTGGCTAATTGGGTTGGGCATTCTGTTTAACCGATTAGTCCAGCGTTGGGGGAAAGACCTAGCTAGTCTTTTCCCAAGTTCCAGAACACATTCTCTATTCTGGATGGCCGTTAGTCGATGTCCGGTGAGGGTAGACTGATCAGCTATCTTCACCCGTTGGACGGCCAATAGATTTGATTGATTCAGTTTTGAAATTGATTAACAAATCAACTTGATGTGACAGGTGATTTGAAAATGAAATAGCATGCTAAGCTTTAATTCTGGTAATTGTACACAACACACGACTGATACTGTTGTTTTTCGGAGCATGCTAGTTTTGAATATCCAGTTTATGAATGTTTACTCTGCTTTTGTACGCGAGCTATAATTTCTGTTCCTTTCACTGTTTTATCAAAAATTATTTTATTTGTTATTCATATAGTGGTACTGCTGAGCAAGTGATTGCTCACCCTTGCAGAATATTTTACATATGTATTGCAGATGCCTAGGAGATTTCTCCGCAGTAGTCAGGGCAGAGTTCTGGTTCCTTCCATGGTAGGCTCCTCTGAGGTAGTTGTGTTGGACCAAAGATGGTCTATTGAGTTGTTGTATTAAGTTAGTGGTGTCAGTATGGCTTAGGTACGTGGGTGTTGTAATTAGTTATAACCTAAATTATACTTAAACCTGGAAAAGATCTCGGTAAAGGGGTCGTAGTTATATTCTATTATTAAATTGTCTATCTTATGGTTGTTGATGACGTCAACTCCTGACCCCGGGGTTGAGGCCGTCACAGTTGGTATCAGAGCTACAGGTTTGAGTCCCTGATTTAGGTTAGGAGTAGAGTCAAAAGAGTATGGGAAGGTTTATATATAAATGAGAGTCATCAACTAAGTCAGAGGAGTGAGTCTATGAGTTTAGTCAAGGATTTCGGAAGCGTAACCCTGATGTTTATTGAGGATTGACTGGAACTGCCCTAGAGTATGTTTCCTTCGCATATGTATTATTAGTAATGTTTAATAGAGATTTCTAGTTTTTCCCTCGAGAAAACGAGTCCGATTGCGAGGATTCAGCGTTGAGCGGGCCCTTGTTGTGTCAGTTGAGAAGACGCCAACGTTAATTCTAAATATCATTTTTTTATGTCAAGGAATGTTATTGGCCCAATTGTGTGACCTTAGTGAGTTTGGATAGTATGATAGTAGTCAGTGGCCACTATGACGGCCAAGTTTTATGGTGAATGTCGATCAGAATGGGAGGTGGTATCTTTGAACCCTTATACTTCTTCCTTGAAACGAATTTTGTTTCCAGAATCATTATTTCTTATCCTATAAGTTGCTTACTTTTCCTGTGAGAAAGTTGAGAACTTGGAGTAAGCCACTTAGGATTCTGTTGGTTCAGTTATAAATCAGATTTTCTCCCTCCTTATTTGTAAATCTCTATTTAAACATTATTTCTTTTCTCGGAGATTCTATCGATTGATTGGGGCAAATAATGCATATGAGTTGACCATTTGTCTGTGTGACAAAAGGGTCTGGTGGGACGCCACCGATGTATGTGTTGTGAGCTATGCGGTACTAAGACTGGCCATCTTATGTACTTATATGGTTGCTCTCAGTCATACCTATATCTTCTTCACTGTTTCTTCTTATTCGATTCCCTTGAGCTAGAAATTTTATTGCATATTCTATGGTAATGAATTTCTGCGATTAGATGGTCCTCATTATTGAAAGCAAGAGCGACTGTTGAGAAGAACGAGAGTCCTATATCAGGATATCATTTAAGAATAATGGTAACCGCGAGAGTTCAGGACCTAATGATGGAATTATAGCCTCAGGAAAAGTAAATCAATGGTTGATGGGTTACTTGCGGATGATAAGAAATTATCCTTAGAAGAAGGGTTGGTTGAAACATGCACAATGGTTCTAAGTAGAGTCAGTGTTCTTTAAGCTTGACTCGATTTATCGGCTTGTTCTACATAGTGTGTGGCTAATATATTCAGCCGACTTTTGTGGTATGTTGGATAAATTTAGTTGTTGTACCTGAGTAGTGATGGGAAGTTGGTCAGTTGCTGTTATATTGAGGAACCATGCTACGGTGTTTAGTTTTTTTGTATTTTAGATTTCCTGAACTGTTGTTGATTCTGTTACTGTCATTGTTGCTATGAAAGCAAGCACTGTTAATCTAGATTTCTTTGTAAATGGACCCCGATATTTAGGATATGGGTACTGTGATTGGGGAGCATTTTCCTGATATAGGTGCACCGTTTAAACGGTGATACCTTTTGTCAAACATTTTGTTATGTTTTGAATAAACTCATTTATATATTTCAGGAAAATGTCACCCAAGAAAGATACCCAGTCTAAAGAAAATAGTAGTGTTGCGGAGGATCCAACTATAAATGAAATTCCAGATTTGTTGCGCCAGCAGCAACAACAACAGTTGCAGTTAATCTAACAGATTCAGCAGCAGCAACTACTGTTGCAGCAACAACAGCAAGGAGTGAACCAAAGTGTTAGATTCAAATCCTTTCAGAATGTTAACCCTCCTGAGTTTAAAGGTGAACCTAATCCAGTAGCTGCTGGAGCATGGTTAAAAGAGATGGAGAAAGCTTTCAATCTTGTTCAAGTAAGTGAGAATCTTAAGACTGATTATGCAAGCTATTTCTTGAAAAATGAAGCGAATTATTGGTGGGAGTCAACTAGGGCATTAGAATGAGAAGGCCCTGTTCCATGGGCTAGGTTTACTGAGTTATTTTTGGAAAATTATTTTCCTGACTGTGTGAGGAATCAAATGGAGATTGAGTTTCTAGAACTGAAGCAAGGTGACAGAAGTGTAGCTGAGTATGAAGCTAAATTCACAGAGTTGGCTAGGTTTGTACCAGATTATATGTGCTCTGAAGCTCAGAAGGCAAGGAGGTTTCAACAAGGATAGAAGCCTAAAATTCGTAGTGGAGTGGTGGCATTGCAACTCAAGACGTATCCTTCCGTAGTTCAGGCCGCCTTAGTAATTGAATTTGATCAGAAGTTAGCCGCTAGAGAAAAAGAAGATAAGAAGCGAAAGATTGATGATATAGAAGAAGCATCAGGTCAAGAAGGATCCAGCCAGAAGTCTCATAAAACGGTTGAAAGGAGTAAGAATAAAGAATTTAGAGGGAAAAGTATTCCTTTAAACAGGATTAGTAACACCTCAGCCAGCTCTAATCAGGCCAGTTTGATTAATTCGCCTATATCGGAGTGTAAGCAATGCGGTAAGAGGCATGGTGGAAGGTGTAAAGCAAATACTGAATGTTTTATGTGTAGTCAGAAGGGACATTATGCGTCAGAATATAAGGTGGAAAATCCAGGAGTCGTCTGTTATAACTGTGGCAAGGTAGGGCATGTTGCCAAGAATTGTAGAGGTACTTCCCGAGATAGCATTGGAGGTAGTGCATCAAATGGTTTGACGTCCAGTATAGCCAAGGCTAAGACTTGTAATGTGATTAAAAGTTCAGCTGCTCAAGAGCCTGATAAGGAACCAGGACAATAATTTATTACCAGAAGAAGAAAATAATAATATCTACGGAAGCTAATATTAGGATAAGTACTCAAGGGTATAAGTAAGAAGATAAGGCATAACTAGCGCATGCCATGGATATCAAGAAGGAAGCGCCTAAGTTGGAAGAGGTATAGATAGTAAGTGAAGGCCTAAGGATTACCTCAGAGCATGAGATAGGATCTCTCATTGGTTATTGTACAGAGTTGGGCTGGTGTCAAAAGCCTCAAATCGTATGGTCTAGTAGGAATCAAGTAATTAGTTAAGGAAACTTCAGGATTGTGGGATGAAAGATTAACAAGACAAGGTGTAATCTGTGTTGTGAATTGATGTGGTTTATAGAAAAATGAACAGATGTGTGATGTTATGTGCTGATTATCAGAAGTTGGAGAAGTTGATGAAAAGAAATAAGTAATCCCTGCATATGATTGATTTTCTATATGATTCAATTCAAAAAATGTGTTGGGTCTTGGAGGAAGACCTAAGATCAGGCTACCAACAGTTAAAAGGGATTCCACATAGAATGCCCAAGAATTTCCCTACGAAGGTTGAAAAGGGAGCAGCTGTATGTTAAGATTCCGAGGTATGAATTCCTATTAACGATCACTCTAGCAAGACCGGTAAATGTAATTGAGATCCTTGAGGAATTAATAAAAGAATTGGAAAGAGTGAGGGTTGAAGTTTGAACAATCAAAGATGAAAAGAAACTTCGGTATGAAATTCATTCTCGATTTAAATTGATTGAAAAGTTACAAGAATTGTTAGATCCTGAATCAGTTCATTAGATAATGAGCACGGGATATTGATTTGAGGAAAGGCCAGAAGTAACTCATAATATATAAAGGGTGAATGTGGATTCGTGTCGGAAGGATATAGAGATAAAAGTTACAATATTAACATCGCTGGAAGTTTCGCCTTGGAAAGGAATCGTAAGATTTAAGCATAAAAGTAAGCTAAACCCTAGAAATTCAGGATTGTGAGAGATATTAAGAAAAGTAAATAAGTTTTCTATGAGTTAGCGCTGTTGCCATAGCGGCATCACACTCCTAGTGTGTCTTGGGTCTTTGTGTCAAAGTAATGTATTCTTTATTTAATTAGAGCAAGATATATGACCCAATCTAGATACTAGTTCATAGAAAATGAGACCTCAGAAATAAGTTTATTCCTATAGTAAATATGTTTGGAAGAATGCCCGAGCAGAAGGATCTACTTAAGAGTTAGATTCAGATATGCTTGACAAATATCCTCACTTATTTAGTTAGATCAGATTCCGAGGACAGAATCTTTTAAAGGGGGGAAGGATATAACGACTCGTGTATTTTTGTATTATTTAAATGCGTAATTATACAATGATTAAATAAATAAAATATGTGTATAGCTTCTTTCAGCTTGATGTTGTTTTATTATTATCTATGTGTGATTTGTGGTGTACCAGATTATTCGCATAATTAATTATGTAATTGTATTGAATTGTTTTCACTTTTAAAAGTGGATTTAATGCAAATTTATTTGCATAAATATATAAAATGTCTCTAGAATTTTTTTTTTGGTTTTATAATTATAATAATTATTTTTGGGATTTTATAAAATTTAGAAATCAATATTTTGTCAATTATTTAGCCCTGTATGATTTTCTGATTACATTATCCGTAAAATCCATATTTAATTCCAGAATTCTTTAAAAATTATGAAACTCATATTTATATAAGTTTGGAATATTCCGAGCATTTTAAAATTATTTCGGGAATTTTTGGGATTAATTTCACCCGAGCATTATTTAGTTAATTGTTAAAAAGCGGGTACAAGTTGCGTTTTAGAAATTATTTAAAAATTTCAAAATTACATTTTTAGTAACTTCGGGATATTTACAGTATTTTAAAATTTATTTGGTAATTTTTCGAATTAGTTTATCGTTGCTCGACTATTCGTTAAATTCCAGAAGCGGAATAAAATGGGTTGTCTATATAAGAGGGGGGACACGTGTCTAGCCCTTAGCGTTTTGTTTTGTGCGTGTCCATTACTGAATGGTAGTAATAAAAAAACAAACAAAAAATACAAATTCTCACACCCCTGTCTCTCCTCTCATCTCCCTCCGCTTATCTCTCTCGACGGAATCTCTCTCGACTTCTGTCCATTCTCTCTTCCGTCTCCTCTCTCTCCCCCGTTCTTCTCTCTGCTCCGTTTTCCTCCTCCACTTTCTCTGTTCTGCCGCCGTTGTCCAACTCCAGTGAGTGCCCGGCGCCGCCCCTCTGTTCCACCCCTTTGGTTGCTCTGATTTATGTTTGGTTGAAATACACAGGCATATACACGTGTGTATGCTTGTGTGTATCAGTTGATGTTTGCGATATTGGTTCTGTTGTTTCTTTTGATGGTGTGCTGTTTTTCTTCCGTCTTGCTTCTCTTTCTCTGTTCCGCGCGTTGTGCGCGTGTCTGTGTCGTTGAAATTTTTTTATATTTTTAATTATTTTAATGTTATTTCTGCAGGGAATTCGTTGAGTAAAATTTGTGAAATAAATGATAATTACGTGCAGAAATTATCTAATCGGTAGAATTCAGCGTTGGAAACCTGAAATAAACGAGTACCCGCGGATTTTACCGCCGTCCGCGATGAATATCGACGAGCGGACGGTGGACGGTGATGACGTTGTTCTGAGTCCTACGAATAAAAATATAAGATATAAATAATAATAATTAGTTGGTTTAAATCGGTGGTTGAGAAATTGTGAAATGTGGATTTCGTGATTGATTGATTGTTATTAGTTTGACATCGAATTGGTTCGACGGGTAGTCCGATAAACAAAGGAGACGCTGCCCGATTTCCGGGAAATTGAAATACAGAAATACGAGAGCGTATTCGATGATTATCAGGGACGTCGAGTGACTATATATATATGTGTGTTTTATATGAAACTATTGTACGATGTGATGAAATATTTTGCCAAATCGATAACCCTGATTTCATAAAATTACGAGTATACGTATTTTCTGGAAACGAACACTGAACCGATTTCCGGGAACATGAACCCTAATTGTGGTGTGTGTTATTATAATATGAATAATTATGAGTCGGGGTTTAATATCATATGGGTAGGATGTTAGCGAGGATATGTCAAGAATACCTGGTCATCTAACGTAGGATATTTCGACTCTGTAGGTGCTAGTTGAAGGACTCCAAAAGTGAAGTCGAACTAAAGATAACCTAGTGATCAGTCGACAAGCGTAGCGAGGTTCCAAGCGAAGGACCTGAACGTTGAAGTCGGATCCAGGATAGTATGATAGTAAGGCGATAAAGTTGAGTGTCCAAGTTAGTCCAAGGTCGATCAATAATAGTTTTAAAGCTCTGCAAGGCAAGTACCCCTGACCATTCTTTTATGGTTCAGTACGTATGAATAGCTAAATTTTTATTCTCGTAATGGAACATAAACATTTTAAGTTACGTATCCTGTCACGCCCCCAACTTAAACAGCAAAATAAATATAACTATTACAACATTTTAAGAAGAAGTAAACATAACCAACTTCAAGATCTTACAGTTTAGGGTTTGGATCAGCCCAACAATACCATCTATTACAACTGTTTTTAAATAGCGAATCCTCACACAAAACTACTATCTCTTATTCTACCTGAGCTCGAACATAAACATCAGCATCAAAGGTCTTACGGGCAGTCTGCTTGAATCTAACCATAGCTGCTAGCTGAAATATCAGGGTAAAGCAAGGAGTGAGCCAAATGCTCAACAAGTGCTAAACAATATGATGCAAAACATAAATCGAGATATATGTTAAGGAATGACAGTGAGAGGACATAACCAATGATATCGAGAGATAAAACTTTTGGGTGGTGGCATCATTCTGTTTGTATCAAAACAATTTCAAAATCATACTTTTTAATCAAAATCATTTTATGACGCTACGGATTACAGCCGGTGATCAGCCGCGAAGTAATCCCGAACCTCGCTGGGTTTTAAAACATTAATGGGAATCCCTAGGCAACTTTTAAGCCTAATATAAGTGTGGAAAGGACTCGCGTCTCAGTCCAGATCCACTATTCAAAGAAAATATTTATCCCCCTTTGGGACTGAAAACCCACATTTTATTTATTTCAAAAACTGATGCCGAATTATAACAAAATCTCTTTTTACAGTAAATTTTTTTATCAAGGGATTATAGATCAACTCGAAACACGGGAAAGTGGTACTAAATCTCAGGGCCATGATTCACAAAACTATACTCTATTAGGGTAACTGAATGGTTTTCATATATCAAAGTTTGGACAAGGGGATTTAGTGAGGCTATTGGATATTATGAAGGGTAATGCCAAATTGGGCTTAAAGTAATGGTTTCTCGTTAAGGTACAGGTGTTGGATCATCAAGAAGATAAGCTTCATGAATACTAAGGGTGGTAAGGTATGAAGAAATGATCTTTAGCTCAGGATATATCAGAATTGTCAAGCTTTAGGATAAGAAAGAGGGGTATCAATCGATGAGGAATCACTTTGATAAATATCTGGCCTTCAGGATTCAAGGTAAGTTTCTAGAGGGGTTCAAGTATCAGGATGAGATATCAATGCTTAGGAATCATTAGCATGTTAATTAAGAGAATCAACCAAGTGTCATAACAACCCTTTATTCTATCATGGCAGCAAATTACTTTATCATAATAGGACTACTTTGCAATAAGTACTCGAGGGTTCATGACATCTTTATATAATTCAAAGATAAACATAAGATACGCTTGATTTAATATATCAAATGACACAGGATAGTTGCAGCAATGTATGAACTATTAGCAGTGAATATGAAGGACAAGTTGAATCACTTGCCTTGAGAAAGGCTGGTCTGGTCTGACTGGTAGGAGCAACTGAAAGCTTCACTCGACCTTTATGGCAAGTTTTCCCTCATCTCGAGATCCTACATAAATAATAATAATCCTCATTATAATATATTCTCACCAAATTAACCTATTTACAACCCGAATTTAAACACGGATGACACTTAGGCCTATATGCACTTAATTATAATTGCACACACATAGCCACATAATCACATATCATATATTAATACCAAATAACACCATATACACCATAATGCAACACTAGGCTTGGATGATCTCGATCCCCCAACTTAAGTCACTTGGTCGCAAAACTAGACAAAGTCTTCAAATTTTGGTTTCCTAACACGATGTGCCTTTTCTAAACTATCCGAGACCTATTAACCCTCACTTGTGCCTTTTTCTCTACTGACCTTATACTATCTTACAACTATGGTGGTCAACCTAAATCTCACTCCTAAGTGTTCTAAAACTATGTGCTAAGTGAAAGTGCTTACTGGTGCAAATTTCAGAATGATAACTATGGTTTCTTGAGTGCATTAGACACTCTTAAACTACAAGTTTCCCTTCAAAACTTTTACACAAGACTCTCCTGACCTAAGGGCATCTCCCAAACTTGATGTGGCTCAAGGGACTGGCTTGGGCCTTCTTGGGCCTAAGCTTAAAGTCCATGGTTCCCCTGTTTTTCTGGGTAGAAAACACCCTGACTTGAATTAACTTGTGACACATGGTTCTAACTCATATCCTATGAACTATAGTTGGAAAAACTTCTCTGACACTCCCTCTAACTAAGGCCCAACAGGGCCTAATGAGGGCCTACCCATGACATGGTCAAATCTCTCTATTTCTAAGTTGCAACAAAACTGTCCCCTGCTGGACAAATTTTGTTATTCTACTTGTGCACCTAACCAAATGACATGCAAACCTCCAACCAACACCTAAAACCTTTTATATACTCCCAATACTAACTTATGGTGGCTTGGGCCTCAAAGTGCACATCAATGACATGGTCAAAACTCACTCTAAACCTTAGGGTACTAAACTGATTTTCTGCAGAAACTATGACTCTCCTTTCTCCAAGGTTTTGACTTGACAAACTCAACTACCAACAACCCAATACCCAAACCAAGAATTAAACATGGTGATATACTGAACTAACTCCCTTATACTCAAAATAATCTTGGTGGAGATCATCCTTACCTAAGGTGCAATCATGGCAAAACAAAAGAAACCATATTTCACAATTCACAAATCATCAAATTTTTGAAACAACAAGATATGCATTTTTATAAAAGATAAACATGAATTATTACCATGCATCAAGGAGAATTAATCAATATTAACACATTATTCCTACTGAAATTAAAGCTTACTAATAAAATCTTTCCGAATGATCAAAATCTTATAACATTCTAAGAGAAATCCACATGCATGCATGCCTTTGAGTTTTGCAAACCAAAACAACATATTTTCTAAATATCTTCTACCATAAAATTGACATGCAAGCCTAGCATAAGCTATACCTAGATGATCACTTAGCATGCAAGGAGTTTCATCAAATTTTCACTACAAAATTCAAGTCATTATCACATAAACATACTAAAATTGAACAAAGTAACAAGAATGATCTCAAGGACTATTCATTCGGCTCCCTTGAGGTCATGGACGAATGAAATGGAAGGGAATGGCCATTTAACATCAAGAGTTTCCTTCTCAAGACTTGGCACTTCACCATTCCTTGTAGTCCTCTCAAAAACAACCTTAAATCCACAATAATCAAGGTTGTACTTTGAGTTTCAACTAAAACCTTAACATGCAACTTTAAAACTTAAACTTTTTACTCAAAACTCTTTGGAATATATATGATCATGGTATGGGAAGTAACATTTACTTGAGTAGAAGGTGGAAGCTTGGTTGAGGAATGAAGAAAATGGGGAGAGGGGTTGATCTCGGCAAAACCCGAGAGTGAGGGGGGTAGAAGCCGAGAGTGAGGGAGAGGAGGGAGAGAAGAAAGAGTGTGGTGGTGAGTGGAGTGTGAAATGGTCATGTCTTTTACTTATTTTATGGTTTTTGTTTTGACAAATGTGAGTGGAAATCGGAATTGACAAGACTATCCCTCCACTTATACTTGGATCATTTTGCATGCAAGGGTAAAGAAGGAATTTGGCTAGAAAAATAAGAGTTAGTGGGGTGGTAATTGTCTCTTTAACCCTTTTGGATTGAATAGAAAGGATTTGCATGCAAGGCCAACTATGTAATTTGCTAATTATGACAATTAACATTTATAAAGATTTATTTTTATAAAATAAAATACAAGTTCAAAAATTATAAAATTTATACCATATAATAACTTGGATTTTTAGGAATTTTATAAAACTACTTTTGAAATTTGTGAACAAAATATCTTTTAGAAAGAAATTTATTCAAGGTTTTAAATATTCCTTTTAAATCAAAAATGAAAGAAATAAATAAATTTTTGATTTGAAAAATCATATACCACATAACGAAAATTTAAGACGCAGAAATTCTCATTCACACAAGCATACAATAGTTGAATATATTGGCATTCGGCTTTATAATTACACCAAATTTATAATTAATATTACACAAAAATGCCGGTTGTAACATATCCCCTATAGTTATAAATCACTGTTTTCAACCTATTTTGGGGAAAAGTAACTTCTGAAAGCACCTATCTCTAAGCGTGATTTAGATGAAAAGAGTTTTGAATAGTGTGATGTGATAGAATGATTTTAAAAAGAGATAGTTGATAGTGATTTTGGAAACTGGATAAAGAAAGAATGTTTTGATCCACCTATATCGTGGAAGGTTTTGATCCACATATGTCGTGGAATTTTGGAAATAGGCAAAAATGGAATTTGATTAATCTATTGGAGTTGCGTAAGAGGCCCGTTATTCGGTAACGGCCCAGCATGTGGTTGTGTAAGTGGCTAATTGGGTTGGGCATTCTGTTTAATCGATTAGTCCAGCGTTGGGGGAAAGACCTAGCTAGTCTTTTCCCAAGTTTCGGAACGCATTCTCTATTCTGGATGGCCGTTAGTCACTGTTCGGTGAGGGTAGACTGATCAGCTATCTTCAATCGTTGAACGTCCCATAGATTTGATTGATTCAGTTTTGAAATTGATTAACAAATCAACTTAATGAGACAGATGATTTGAAAATGAAATAGTATGCTAAGCTTTAATTCTGGTAATTGTACACAACACACGATTGATACTGTTATTTTTCGGAGCATGCTAGTTTTGAATATCCAGTTTATGAATGTTTACTCTGCTTTTGTACACGAGCTATAATTTCTGTTCCTATCACTGTTTTATCAAAAATTGTTTTATTTGTTATTCATATAGTGGTACTGCTGAGCAAGTGATTGCTCACCCTTGCAGAATATTTTACATATGTATTGCAGATGCCTAGGAGATTTCTCCGCGGTAGTCAGGGCAGAGTTCTGGTTTCTTCCATGGCAGGCCCCTCTGAGGTAGTTGTGTTGGACTAAAGATGGTCTATTGAGTTGCTGTATTAAGTTAGTGGTGTCAGTATGGCTTAGGTAAGTGGGTGTTGTAATTAGTTGTAACCTAAATTATACTTAAACCTGGAAAAGATCTTGGTAAAGGGGTCGTAGTTATATTCTATTATTAAATTGTTTATCTTATGGTTGTTGTTGATGATGTCAACTCCTGACCCCGGGGTTGAGGCCGTCATATTAGTGTTGTTAAGGTACAGGCATGTCTTGCACAACAATCTCCCCCAATTTATGAGAAGACTGTTTAACACAAATTCATGCCTATTAACAAGACTAACCCCAAGTTTAAAATGATGAAAAATAAAATTAATACACAAAGCTTGATAAAATTACAACTCTTGTACAACATAAGATTTACAAAGTTCAATGGTTACAAGTATCAGGTAAAGACAATTTTTATATATGCTTCTTCCCTAAGAACATCCTTCAAGTGATCAAGTATTTCCAATTCTTCTATAATAGGTGTTCCACTTAGAGCTTCTACAAGTTTTTGTCTTGCTGCATTGGGATAACCACTGTCTAGAAAATCTAATATAAATCTTAAGAATCCACCAGCTTTGATGTTTGGAAATTTTCCATCTTTAGAGATTCTGCTCATTCCTTTTGCCTTAAGCTCTTTAGATCTTTTTATGTATATCTCTATTTCGTCATCATACTTCCTCCTTATTTCTTCAGCTTCAGCCTCATTTCTTTTCTTTGTTTCCTCCCTTTCAATCAACCATTCAGCTAGAACTGATCTCCATGCCCTTGTAGCAGTATCCTTGTCCTTTAGCAAACTTATGACTCTCTTAATTTATGTGGGAGACAGAGAATCCATTAAGTCATTGCCAAGAAAAGTGAAGGACCCATCTTCAAAATAAATTCTAACTTCTCTCAAGGATACAACCCAGACTCTAACAATTTCTTGAGCTAGATGTTGGAAATAGTCTTCATCTGGGGTACACCAATTTAGAGGTAGAAAGTCTGATTCCTTAAAACAGTTCCAGATGGCCCTTTCAGTGACTTCTCATTTCTTTGTAGGCTTGACTTTCTTAGGCTTTTTCCCAACAGATTTGTGCTTAATTTTCAGTGAGGGTTTGGCTAAAGGTAGGGTTGTCATTTTCTTGAGATTTGTCTAGCTTGCGGTGATTGGAATTTTTAGGAAAGAGTTGGTTGTTTGTTTGTACAGAAATTTTGGCTTTGAGGTTTGAGCTTGTTTGATGTTTGAGATAGTTGATGTTGTAGGTTGAGCTGAGGTTTGAGTTGGTTGTGTTTGGATTTTTAGGGTTTTCTGTGATTTTGAACCGTCATGTCTTCTCTTACTTCTCCTCTCACTAGCTCTCTTCTTCTCATCATTCTTCTTATCATCCTCCTTCTTCTTCTCACCACTCTTGCTGCTAGATGGCTTAGTGGACTAACTTGGATTTGAGACAGAAGGATTTTGATCATCTTTCTTCTGCTCATCATCATCCAAATCATCCTTGTTGATTTGAGTTTTGGGCAAGTTGGCTTCTACATCACTCAAATATCTTCTCAACAGCTTTATAATCTCCTCATCTTCAACAGTTTTGTTCCTTTTTGTTTTCAGCTCAGTTTCAAGAGTCATGATAAGCTTCTTGTTGGCCATGACACACTGTTTAGGAACTTGGAAGTGTTTGAAGTGTTTGGTAGTAGGACAAATATATGCCACTCCCTTGCTAGGTTGTAGATAAACTTCTGAGAAAGCAACCACTTGTGCATTCTTCAATTCTTTTAGCAAGAAAGTGTCTTCATGAATCACTACTCTGACTTTATTTATCAGAATATCTAATTCAGATGCCCTCCTTGAGATTAGACAGTTGAGGGACACCTGCATACATCATTCTACCCCTGAGTCATTGATGTTAACCACTATCCTTCTTTCCTTGAAGTTGTCTCTTGTGACCAAGATCACCCTTATTGAGTTTATTTTCCTGTCTAAGGCTTTCTTGTAGGTGAAGAAATTGTCATTGAGAGAAGCCCCGAGTGCCTTAAGCAATTCATCAAATTTCCTGCTTAGACTGGGACCCTTAGCTGCTTTAAAAGTCTCTCCATTCCAATATAAGCATCTTGACTTAAGCTCTTTTCAACACCTTGGACATGTTGAGTAGATGATCTTGATTGTGCTAGCCTAGCCTCTATCTCCCCCTTAGTCTTGTTGGCAGGCATGAGGAGGGGAGTAGGTATTTCAGGCCTCACAACTTCAGGTAGTGCAGGAAATGTTATATTGAGCTTACCCATGATGGCCGCCAAAACAACTGAATTATGCATTTGTAGGTGTTTATGGGAGTCCACTAAGGATTGGATGTCTGCATGTTGACTCTGCACCAGTCTGGTGAGAGCATGCACTTGAGCTGTGAGCTGATCATTTGATGTTTGCAGTGTGGATACTTGTTGTTGAAGTGCTTGAATTTGAAGATTTATTGAAGTAGATGCAGGTTGATGAGAGCTTGATGTAGAGATAGCAGTACATGATCCAAATGTAGTTTGCACAGATTTTTGAATCTCATCCATGACCAAAGGAGAAGGAGTGTATCTTGCAGTGTGCATCTGATCCAACTTCAACCTTGTGTCATTAGATTTAGTGATATGATTTTGAACTTGATTGTGCAAGGCTACAAAAGAGTCCTTGAGTTGAATTACACTTTTATCAACCCCACTGAGATCATATCTAGACATTTGTTCGGAGAAGGTTTTGAATTGATTTTTGATCTCAGTTTGAGAGGGAATGATTTCATCCATCTTTTCCCTTACCATCTTCCTGATTCTGTCTTCATGACTAGTCAATCTCAGTTCTAGTGATTTTCCAAAGAGATAGAAAGCTTTGAGTTGAGCTTTTGAAACTTCATTGACCGCATCATAGACTTCACCAGGTGTCAGTGCCTTAGAGTTGCTGCCCAGAATTGTCAAGTAGTCTTCTCTGAACTTAGCTAACACATCCTCCATTTCCAGACTATAATCCTTGTTCAGCCAAGCAACACAGTTGCCATCCTATTCAGCTTCATTAACAATTTTATCTTGTTGTTCTTGGACATCTGATTGATAGGAGAGTATGATTGCTTGGTAGTCTTGGTTAGACATGTCAGAGGTCAGCAATTGTTGAGAAATTTGTGCTAGGCCTGCAAGCTGATCTACCCTAAACTCTTCAAGATTTGATTGTGGTGTAGCTTCTTGGAGCCAGGTAGAGACAAGGTGTGGTTGAGAAGTTGATGGTTGTGAGGTTAAAGGTTCAGAAACACCTGTGACTGAGATCACAGTTTTACTCACAGATTGCTCTGTGGTTATGGCTAGTTGTTGTTCCACACTAGTTGTGGGAACCTCCAATTAAATTGGAGGAGATTTGACTGGGTTACTGCCATGTGCACCAGTCTCAAACCTTTGTGTTTCTTCCAACAAACTGGCACTTGAATGTGCTATACTTGCCTCCCCAATGACAGGATCATTGGCAATTGTACTCCTAGCATCAACTGCCAAGGCAATTTCTGCTAGGGTTTTGAGGGGAGTTGTCCCTACATTAGGGACCTCCAATTGAATTGGAGAGGATTTAGGTAGCTCCCCCTCATGAGTACTACCCTCAAACCTAACAGTCTGTGAAGACTGATTTGCACATGAAGGTGCATTTTGAGTTTCCATGGGGTCTTCAGTAAAAACTGATGAATCCCTCATGTTTGTGATGGTTTCATCAAGGTCTACCCCAGCTAGTAGCCTCTCACCATCTAAATGAGATATCTGGGTGGTGAGCAAGGTTTCTTGAACCAAGTCACTTGATTTTTCTTGCACTTGAGAAACAGATTCAAGTGTAGTATGAGAAGAAGAAATTTGAGAGATTAGAAGTTGTTGTTCAGAAGTGAGTGTTGGAAGCTCCCCTGAATGGATGAGGGAGCTTCAAAAGATGTGCCCTCACTGTGTGTGCCATCCTTGTTTCTTCTACCATACACTTGAATTACTTCTTGTGTAGGCTGTGCAGACTCACTACTAGGTGCTTTTACAACTGCATCCTGTTGGGAGGATACAGAGGAGGCTTGAGTGGTCAGCTCAGTTTTCTTACTCCTTTTGGATCTCTTGACCAAAGGTGACTCTTTTTCAGTTATATCCTCACTACTCTCAGTTACAACAGTTAAGGTTGCCCCATTTCTCTTCCTTTTACTCACCTCATCCTTTTGAGAAGATGAGGTGGTTGGTTGCCTAGCTACTAAAGGTTTTGAAAGAATGGTTGCAGCTTGGGAAGATCCCTGTTGGTGTTCCTGTGCTTGTACTTCCACAGGTTCAGGGATCATAGATGTGCTAGATTGTATGTTAGATATCATGTCAGACATAGGGTAAGGGTAAGTCCTATACCTCTCCAACATAAATGGAGTGATTTTAAGACTTACATTTACGTTATTCTTTGTAGTAAGTGAGCCAAATATTATTTCGGATACTTGCTTACAATTGCCTATTTTTGTGCTATCTATACCTTTCAATAAGTGTATGTCTGCTACTTTACGATTTAAATTGGACATAATAAATCTAGGAAATAAAATTTCCTTACCTGTAGCTGAAAGGGGCATTTTTAGCCTAGTTGCAAGTTCTTCCAAGATCAACAGAACAACATTCAAGTGTTTGTTGTGGGCAATTGAATACACCAGCTTTTGCACAACACTTGAAATGTTGTCATATCCTGTTTTCCTGCAAGTGAA
Source organism: Apium graveolens (assembly GCF_009905375.1). Taxonomy (NCBI): domain Eukaryota; kingdom Viridiplantae; phylum Streptophyta; class Magnoliopsida; order Apiales; family Apiaceae; genus Apium; species Apium graveolens. The sequence continues at coordinate 145,018,059 of NC_133655.1, forward strand.
GGCCCTTACCACAGAATCAAAGATGAAAGACCACTCCTTCCTTAGATTGTTCATGTTTAAGCTTGACATTTGATTCTTCCACCATAATTGATGAAGTCCATAAACTCAGTTAGCTCATCAGGAGTTGGAACCTCCACCAGATTCTCAGTTGGCAGCCCCAAAGCTCTATTCACATCTTGGTCATTGAATTATATCAGTTGGCCTCCAATTGTACATGTCACCACCATAGAAAGAGAATTGTCATTTACATCAGTCCTCACTACTGCTGTAGTCCACAATTCATGTAGCACATCTAGGTACAGGACTGGATTTGCAGTCAAAGCTCCTGCAAGATAAGACTCAGATAAAAGTTTCACAAACCCCTTAAAACTGTCAGGAGCTTGAGTAGCATCAGTAAAAGCGAGGTAATTGGTTCCTTTCTCTGGAATAGAGGCTCTTGCAATATTGAGTGCCATTGTTGATTGATGAGAATGAAGGGGCAAGAAATTTTTTTGAGAAAGCAGTAAAACTGAGAGAGAAATCGGTTTTTGCTTGAAGGGCTAGGTCACTTGAGAACTCGAAAATTATAAGTATATATATGTATCGAGAGGTCTAGGTATTTGTAGTAAAAGCAAATGACTTATCGAGAACTCAAAAATAGACCTTTGGAATTTGTCTATCGAGAAGTCATTTTAAGAAATGAAGAACATATCGAAAAGTCATTTTAAATTACTCTTATAGAGAACTGAAAATTGACTTATCGAGATGTCAAATAAATACCCCGTTTTTCCAGAAATGGACTGAATTAATTTCAAATTTTATTTGAATAAATTCAAAATAAAATTAGAATAAATTTTCCAAAAGTATTTTACCAAAATAATTTATTAAATTAAATTATTTCAGTTCTGAGTTATTGATAAGTCAAAATTTGTACTTGTAGAGAACTCTGTGAATGAACACTACTAGAGAACTCTACAAGGACTTATCAATAAGTCATATTTAAGCCTATCGAAAAGTCACTCGAGAAGTTAGTAAATTGACTTGTCGAGAACTCACTCGAGAAGTCCTAAAATGACTTGTCGAGAAGTCAATTAGACTTATCGAGAACTCAGTTCTCCATATACCTTTGACCATTGTAATTCTGCCTTGTGTTAATTTTACATATTAAGGATGTAAATTAACAGTTGAGCAGTTTACTCAGAATTTGAAAAATTCCAAGTTGAATTTTAAATTTTGAAAAATAAATATGCAGAGATTTCTGAAATATTTATAATTCCCATTTCAGTTAATTTCCAATTTAAATCAAATAAAGGTTGATTTACTAGAAATTAATCTGCTACAAAACATTAGCTGAGTTCTTGCCTTAGGATGAAGAATTAAGCATTCCAATTTCACCTACAAGTCTAGTGAAAGTTGCTTCATCCAAAGGTTTAGTAAAAATGCCAGCTAATTATTTTTCTGTTGGAACAACAATGAGCTCAATGGTACCATTTGTAGCATGTTCTCTAATAAAATGGTACCTTACATCAATGTGCTTGGTTCTAGAATGATTAACTAGATTAGCTACTATAGATATAACACTAGTATTGTCACACATTATAGGAATTTTGTGTAATACTAGGCCATAATCCATTAGCTGATTTCTAATCCAAAGCACTTGAGCACAACAACTTTCTACAGCTATGTATTCAGCCTCAGCTGTAGAAGTTGATATAAATTGTTGTTTCTTGCTATACCAGGATACAAGTCTTTGTCCAAGAAATTGACAGCTTCCACTAGTACTCTTCCTGTCAACCCTGCATCCAGCAAAATCTACATATGTGTAACCAACAGCTTCAAAACCAGTTCCCTTAGGATACCATAATCCCAAGTTTGGAGTTCCCTTCAAATATCTGAAAATCCTCTTTACATCCATCAAATGTGATTCTTTTGTATTGGCTTAAAATTTTACACATAGACATGTAGCAAACATGATATCTGGTCTACTTGCAGTTAAGTAAAGCAATGATCCAATCATCCCTCTATAGCTTGAAATATCTACACTCTTGCCCTTTTTATCTTCATCCAGCTTTGTTACAGTAGATATAGGTGTAGGTGCAGGTGAACAATCAACCATGCCAAACTTTTTCAATAAATCTTTGACATATTTAGTTTGGCTGATGAAGATCCCATCAATTCTTTGACTTACTTAAAGTCCAAGAAAGTAACTTAGTTCCCCCATCATAATCATTTCATATTCACTTTGCATAAGCTTAGAGAATCTTTGGCAAAGCTTCTCATTTGTAAAACCAAAGATGATATCATCCACATAGATCTGAACTAGGATCATGTCCTTACCATGTTTCATATAACAGAGAGTCTTGTCTATGGCACCTCTAGTAAAACTATGCTTCAGTAGGAATTCTGACAGTGTGTCATACCAAGCTCTAGGTGCCTGTTTTAGTCCATATAGAGCCTTGAGTAACTTGTACACAAAATTTGGAATCTTCAAAGCCAGGTGGCTGTTGCACATAAACTTCTTCTTCTAGCTCACCATTCAGGAAGGCACTCTTGACACCCATTTAATACACTTTAAAATTTGAGTGTGCAGCAAATGCTAGAAAAATCCTTATTGCTTCAAGTCTTGCAACTGGAGCAAAAGTTTTATCATAATCAATTCCTTCTTCTTGTGAGTAGCCTTTTACAACCAACCTTGCTTTGTTTCTGGTAACTATACCATTTTCATCCATTTTGTTCCTGAACACCCATTTTGTTCCAATAATGCTTCTATTCTTTGGTGCAGGAACCAATTCCCAAACTTTGTTTCTTTCAATCTGATTCATCTCTTCCTGCATGGCAGATATCCAATCAGGATCCAGTAGAGCTTCATCAATTTTCTTAGGCTCTACTTGAGACAGAAAACATGCATGTAGGCACTCATTTGCAGTTGCACTTCTAGTCCTCACACCAATAGTTGGATCACCAATTATTGCTTCTCTAGTGTGACTTCTATCCCACTTTCTTGTATGAGTTTGTTGACTTGTGCCTTCATCACTTTCTTCATTATTGGTATGACTGCTAGATCCTTCTTCTCTTTCTCCCCTTGAGTTTGTGCTATCAAATTCAGGTGTTTGAGATGAGCTTCCATTTCCATGATTTTCTTGTTCAGTAGACTCTTCATTTGTCTTCTGTTGTGCATCAACTTCATATTTCCCATCAGAATCACTATCAATGTTGAGGTTTTCAAATACAAGGGCTTCAGCTTCATTATCATCAATACATTCCAATCCTGGACACTTGTCATCATCAAAAGTCATATATATGCTTTCCATAATCTTCTTTTGGTCAATCACATAAACTTTGTAGGCTGTTTTTTCCAATGAATATCCCAGAAAAATTTCTTCAAAGACTTTTGAGTCAAATTTTCCCATATATTCAGAGTTATCTTTCAAAATGTAACACTTGCTTCCAAACACATGAAGATGCTTTACAATAGGCTTTCTTTTAGACATGATTGAGTAAGGTGATTTTCCATGTGCCTTGTTAATAAGATATCTGTTCTGATTGTAACATGCAGTGTTAACAGCCTCTTCCCAGAAACTTGTTGGCAACTTGACATCTTGCAGCATTGTTCTAGCAGCTTCAACTAATGTTCTGTTCTTTCTTTCAACTACTCCATTTTGTTGAGGTGTTCTAGAAGCTGAAAATTCTTGTACAATGCCTTTACTTTTGCAGAATTCACTCAATGTTGCATTTCTGAATTCTGTTCCATTATCACTTCTCAATCTTTTGACACAATTGTGATCTGCAGCCTATTTTTCTATCTTCTTGTTGTGCTCAATGATGATGTGTGGAGTTTCATGTAATAACCCCAAAATTTTTGGACTTTTGTAACCCTTATGAATTATGATTTTGCTGATTAAGAAAACTTTTCATGCCACACTATGTAGGAGTTCTTTTATTGATATTCTGAGATCTTATTAGTACTCTATATGGTATATTAGTGTATGTAAAGATCGTCAGAATCCAAATTCGAACACTTTGATTTTCCCGAAAATCCACCAGATACCGAAAGAATTGAGTATAAGGTAACATGATTAAAAGGATTTAAATTCAAGGATTATAAGAGAGTATCATAAAAGAAATATAAAATATTGAGAAAGGTTTAGGGCAACCCAAGTAATAAGATCCCGGATATGATCCCTTAAACGACAAACGAGGACAAAAGTTAAGCGAACCGTATAACAGATAAGCGGTCATTAGCCAAGTAATTAAGGGTTAATCAAAGAGGTTAGTGGATGATGATGTCATCACACCATAAAGGAAAGACAAGTGTTAAAAAGATGATACAAGCTTGATGACATAAGCATGACAAAGGGGTTTTGCTTTGTTGGTTGATTTTGGACCATGTAAAATTAACCATGGTAAAAAGTTAACTCAATTGCTAAGACAAAAAGAGAAGCAACCAAGCATAATTTCATAAAACAAAAAAGAAGGGGAGTTGACTTTGCTTTAGCTCTCGACTTCTTCATTCCATGGAAGAGAAAATTTCAAGAATCCAAACTTCACTCCATAAATAAATCCAAGGTAAATTCCTTAGCTTCTTGATGATTAGATAAGTATATCCTAGGAGTTTAAGCTTCCAATTCCTCATGAATCTCTTCCAATAAATCAAGGAAGAAGATGGTGAATAGTAACTTTCAAGAAATAACTTTAGTTTTCTTGATTTTTTATGAAAGTTTAGGGTTATACAAGCAAGGATCAAGGTTCTTTTAGGCATTCAAAGCTCTTGTGTTGTGTAAGGAAGCTTCAAGAAGGTATAAACTTCAAACCCTAGCTTTACTTTTGAGTATTTAGGAATGGTTTTGGTTGATATAGTATATGAGAAGCATGATGCTTGTTTACTTAAAGTTTGGTTGGGTTTGTAGTGATTTTTATGATTGAATCTTGTTTATAGTTAATGAACCTTAAGTATAGTTAGTAGCTCTTGTTTTTGATTGAATAAGTTGGATAATCATGAGGTTATGGACTTATGTAGTAAGGGTTGGATGAAGGTTGGTTGTATTGATGGTTGTGAGTTGATTTGTGGTTGTTTGAAGTGGTTTAAAACTTGGTAATCGTGTAAACATAGCCGTCGTAATGCCCATTTTCATACCACTGTTTGTTCTTAGTGTTCGGTACATATAGCTAACTGTTTAATCTGTAAATTTTCCATGTTCAGCTAGATCGTGTCGTAAGCTTCATTTTGATATGTGGTTCTCTTGAATTCGATGTACTGTTTAGGAGAAATGACCGTTTTAAGTAACGGCGTTTCGCGAACGAACTATTACCCCTCACCTTACTTTGAAACCTTGGTTAAGGTCCTTAAATGACTATTTGGAGTATGAAACAATTATGTAAGTTTAATAGGTCAGTTGGTAGAGTATTCGCGAAAGAGTCGCCTTAAATTTCGTAACGGTTAATTTATTAAAAATGGTTGAGCCGAGGGTACTCGAGCGACTTATGTGAATCGTTAAACGCAAAAGCGAACATTAGGGTCTAATTGGTTAAAGACTAGTTTCTTAAGCGAACGTGGTTTAATTCCAACTTATATGTTATTTATAGGTTACCAGACTCGCCCCAGGCCTTTTACCACCCCCAGTCGCTCAGGTAAGTTTTCTACCCGTATAACAGTTGTTGTGATGTATATATGTATATGCATTATCTTGCGACAAGTGCATGATTGTTATTAGCAAATCTTGTGATATATCGGATCATATTGATATGATATATATGCAGTCCTGTTTCGTAATCTTGATACCTTGTTATCAATTCAATTGATTATAAACTGCATAATACCTTTGCTAGAGATAAGCAGTAGTTGCATATACCCTTAGTATAGGGGACCCAAAGGTGAAAAGTTTTCTAAAGCGGGAGTCGATGTTCCCGAGTATAGTATATGTATATATATATATATATAGTTTTCTATAACTATTAATCGGATAAGGTATATCCGATAGTTTTGAATAATAATCAAACTTATTTTCGATTATTCAAATAAAAATTGTACTTTCATATAAGTATATCTTTTGTCATTTATTATTTATTTCAAGTATGAGTTTTAAAACTTCTACTTCAATTATTTTTATAAAGATTATCCTTAGGGGAATATTATTTAAATAATAATATTCAGATATTTTCTAATATATCGGGACTGATTTATTATATTAAATCATCATTACTCTAAACATTCTTTAAAATGTTTTCGAGTCTTCAAAATGATTTTAAAAGTTAGAGAGGATCCCAAAACTCATTTTCAAATTTAAGATCTTCCTTTTGAAGGGGACTTGAATACTCGCTCAACAATCTAAGGGATCCGGCTCTGTGGTGTATTTTATATTCACAACGAGGTTGCTGTTTTGAGAAAACAATTTGATTACTTGCACAATGTTCGGGAAGTAAGTCCATCTAATTGAGTCCGCATAAGCGACAGGCCGGGGTACGGTCTATGAAGGTGTAAGAGGTTGGGTGACAGTCCATCCTCGCGTGAGTGGCCGGGTAACGGTCTAGCGCGAGGTCCTAATGCGGCCAGGGTGATGACCGGCGAGGAATTCATCCATCTACAGTAGAAAATGTTACTTAATGGGTATCTTTGCCTGATCAGCGAGATATCAGGTTTATGTCAAATTTCTCTTCTTTCCAAATTTATTGGATATTACAACTCTGTTCATACTTTACATGACAGAGGTTTTCAGGAAATATAAGAGAGATATATATATATGGGTATATATATCGGGACTTAATGAAGTATCTCGTAACTTCATTTCTTTCAAATGATAATTAAAAGATTGAATCTACTCAAGTCTTATCTTGTAGTCTCACCTATGTGACGAACTTCGAAAACTTATTATACTTTGAACAGTGGTAGTCCAAGTAGTTTTCTAAAATGATATAAGTATAGTGAAGTATTTGGTAACTTCATCTTCCTTTAAGCTTATATCCAGTAAGTAATTATCTTACACTTGATAAAGTTTTCCAGTAAGTTATCTATTTAGATACTTGCATTATTGATTACACTATATATTATCTTGCGAGCTGTAATGCTCACTCTTACTTCATTTCTTCATCACACAACAACAGTTAGGAAGGATGGTCAGACTCAAGCAGACCTAGCACACGAGCGTGGGAAGCGTCCCGCGTCTTCCCGTTGATATCATAGCTGCTATAGCTGCAGAGGTAGATCTATCTGTAAACCAGGCATTCTACTTTTGGGAATCAATTATGTATAATTATAACTTATGGAAGATAATGGCAATTAACTGTAAACTTATTAAGTAATCATTTTAGGTTGTAATAACTTTTAATTTGTGGATTCAAGGACTTGTAATTATTTCAATTTCATCTCTGAGACTATAACATGTTGTGGTGTGTGTTATTGTGGGGTCACAGCATGAGGTTATTTATTTTAATTAAGTTAAGTGATATTTATGGAAAGAAAGACCGTGATGATCCGGATTCCCGACCCCGGATCTGGGGGTGTTACATTTCATCTTTAGAGTGCATGAACTCTACCCAAGTGTATCTTGAGTAATCATCCACCATCACAAGTGCATATTTGTTTCTTGAAATTGATAAGACATTTACTGGCCCAAACAAGTCCATATGAATAAGTTACAATGGTACACTTATAGAATTCACAGTTTTTGACTTGTGACTTGATCTTTTCATTTTTCCTTTCTGACAAGCTTCACAAACTTCAACTTGAGCAAACTCCAGTTTAGGCATATCTCTTACTAACTCCTTTTTGACCAAGGTGATAATTATCTTGAAATTCAAGTGAAACAATTTCTTATGTCATAGCTTGCTTTGTTGTTCTGATGCCTTACTGTAGAAGTAACAAATTCCATCCTTATTTGTTGAGTCTAAGTCTGTAACAAACAGGCTTCCTTTCCTTGCTCCTTTCATAGCAACTTCACCAGTTTTTTTGCTGATAAAAGTGCATTTTTCTTTGTTGAATAAAACTTCAAATCCTTTGTCTGCATATTGGCTAACACTGAGAGGATTCACTTCAAGACCAGTTACCAGTGCTACATCTTTAATGACAATATTTTCAGAAATAATCTTTTCATATCCCATTGTGAATCCTTTGTTGTTGTCTCCAAAGGTCACCAAAGGGCCGGCTTTCTCCTCAAACTGTGATAGCAGGGCTTTATCACCTGTCATATGCCTGGAACGTCCATTATCTATGATCTAGATGACTTTCTTCACTTTGCCCTGCACACAATGAGTTTTAAGTGTGTTTAGCAACCCAAGCAGTGTTGGGTATTTTCTTCTTGTTAACTGATTTAGCAGAAGTAGAATGAGTAGCTTCAGATAAAATAGAGTTCATTGACTGTTGAGCATTTTACCTTTCTGTTGTAGACCCAATTTTTGTTTCTTTGAGGTTTACTCTCAGTTTGTAACAACTTTTCATCACTTTCAAGTTGCAAGGAATGCAATTAAACTTATCACAGAAGGAGTAGGGATCATTTGCATTTCTGAAAGACTTCAACTTCACCTCATTCTTTTTCAGCTTCTCCCTTAGCACTGCTTCAATTTCATTTGCACACCTGATCTTGTTCTTGAGATAAGCATTCTCTTATTTTACAGCTTCAAGCTCCACCAACAAAAATTCAGTTTCTCGCTTCTCACTTTCAAGCTTCTAATTTATCTTTGTCAGTCTGCTCACTTCATTAGCAGCAACCATGCTTGTGTGAATGTGAAACATTTATGTGCTCATCTTCACTACAGTTTCCTTATATTGACTCACATTTAAATCAATGGTGGTAAGAGTTGGTACCTGTGATTTAGATGAGGATGATTCACCTTGCTCCAAGGCCATGAGTGCCTAATTTCCAAATTCTTCATCTTCATCATTTTCAGAATCATCCCAACTTTTACCCTCTACAATATAAGCTTTACTTTGTTGTTTCTTCAAAAGAGCTTCATACTTTGCTTCCAATTCAAGATAAGCTTTGTCTTTCTTTGCTTTATTGGGTTTCCTGCATTCTGTAGCAAAATGGCCTAGTTCATTATAGTTGAAGCACCTTATCTTAGATCAGTCAACAGATCCAGTTTTGTAACCATTCTTGCAGTCAGAAGTGTACTTCCCTTTTCCTTTCCAGCCATTGTCTTTGTTGAAAGACTGTCCTTTACCCTTGAAAAATCTTGGTTTCTTCACTCTAATGTTAGAGAATTTTCTAGCCAAATAGGCCATTGACTGATCTAGCTCATCCAGTTCATCAAGAGTATAGAACTCATCTTCTTCCAATTCCAGAATGACCTGTTCCTGTGAATCATTTATTCTTTGCTCACTTGTTGAAGCAACTAGAGTTTGAGATTTTGGCTCATCATTTGATGTTTGGCTTTTATTGACAATCAAAGCACTTGAGCCATCTACAACATGTCCTTGACCAGAACTTAATAATTTCCTTTAAATTATTTCTGGTTCATATGTTTTGAGAATTCCATATAGAACTTCGAGTATTATTCTGCTCAAGTCTCTCCCTTCCCTGATAGCTGAGATTTTCTGTTCCAAATGATCAGGGAGAGTAAGCAAGAACTTCAAGTTCACCTCCTCAGCTTCATAGTATTTGTCATGGAGCTGCAAGTCATTTATCAGCTTGTTGAACCTTTCAAACACATCTGTTATACTTTCCTTTGGCTTGGCCATGAAACCTCATACTGTGAAACCAGTATCCTTCTTTCATTAGATCTAACTTCCTCAGTTCCCTCACAGAGTATCTCAGTCTTTTCCCATATTTGCTTGGCAGTGTTACAGTTGACAATGTTGTTGTACATTACATTGTCAAGTGACTCAATCAATATCAGTTGCAAGCCACTATCCAGGGAAACTTTCTCCTTTTCAGGCTCAGTATACTCAGAAGGGTCTTTTGGAGCATAATGAGTTGGAATGACCATATCACCATCTGTTGATTCTTCAACTCTAACCATAGGAGTGAAAGGCCCATTTTTGAGAATCTGAATATAGAGTGGATTAGCCATCCTGACAAACAACAACATTTTCTTTTTCCAAAGAGTGTAGTTAGCTTTGTCAAAGGTAGGAATTTTGATGCTACTGATTTTCTGTGTATTCATTCTTCCAAGATCTTGAATCTGTTCACTTTCAGATTTTGCTCTAATACCACTTTTTAGGAAATGAATAACACAGAGAGGGGTGAATGTGTTTTACTGTTTTTAAGCTTTTCTTGAATATATTATGGTTGAACAAAGTAAATTAAATCTTGTAGTGAAAGTGTGTTCATGCAGAAATTAAACTTGCAAGAATAAAGAACACAGATTTTCAAAACTTACTTAATTTTATATTAAAATTAAGAATGTTTTGCTACAAAATTTCTAGGCTATTTGTTGATAAAGAGCTAAGCTTCTTCTTGAGAGAGTTACGAGATTTTCTTTCTAAATTGTTGCAACTAAACAAAGGACCAGTATTAACTTTATAACTCAGCTAACTGCTGGTTTACACAGTGTACAATAAGACATGCTGTTAACTTTTGTAAACAGTCACTTGTCATTTCCATTTATAGAAAAGTATATCTTCTATTTCTGGCTTAGCATATCTTTAGCATCCCATGTTTACTTTGATCCTCCTTTATTAGTTAATCTTCACCATTGATCTTGCACATTCTTCAAGCTGCTTTTTATAGACTTGTCAATCCAGCTGTTTGGATTGTTTGTTGATTGTTAATCTTGGATATTGAACTGATCTGCAATTTTGTACTTTGAGATTTTACCTCAAGATCTCCAGTTTGATCTGCAGAGAACTTGACATCTTGATAATTATATTGGCTTATCGAGATCTCTAGTACTCTATAGTTAATTTGGCTTGTAGAGGTCTCAAGTTCTCTATAAGAGAATTTGGCTTGTCGAGATCTCTAATCTTTTTATCTTCACTTTGACTTATCGATAACTCTGAGTTCTCTAGTGGCTTCTTGACTTGTCGATATCTCAGAGTTCTCTAGTCAAATTTGACTTGTCGATATCTCAGAGTTCTCTAGTGAATTTTGACTTATCGATATCTCTGAGTTCTCTAGTGGAATTTGACTTATCGATAACTCATAGTTCTTTAATGAATGTTGACTTGTCGATAACTCTAAGTTCTCTAATGAAGAAATGACTTGTCGATATCTCCAATCTTCATGTCTTCAATTTGGCTTATCGATATCACTGAGTTCTCTATAAGCTTTCATGAGTTCTCTATAAGTCATTCTGGAGTTCTCGAATGAATTCTCTATAACACTAAATCTGTGACTTGTAGAGATGCTGAATTAGAATATTTTTCCTAAAACAGATTTATTCAACTCCAAGCTACTTCATAATTCTTTTGAGGCATGATCTTCTTGATCTTCTTCCAGATAGAATTCTTAGGCTTGACACTGTTTATAGAAAAAGACTCAAGTCTGCTCTTTTGACATTTTTACAGACTTTAAGTATTACAAGTACAAAATACAAGTTAATATAACAATACAACTTACTTAGGGTTGACAAATTATCTTATTCTTGTTAAGGTACCGACATGTCTTGCACAAAAATCGCTTCTAAGGCCTGATGTTGCTCTTCAGTATTTAAGCATCTTAAGAGGGGCTGGCTAACGGATCGACGATACATTCTTCCGTTGATGAGAGTGTAGTTTGATGCCCTGTACTTTATTTTTAGGGCTTCCCTTCGGTCCAAAGGCAGGATTCCTTTTTCCAGAAAGTTCAGAATCAAAGTCATCCAATTGGTGCCTTGGTGAATTTCAAGACATTCTTTTTTCTCGATCGAAGGCGTCTTGGATTTGGTGAGGTAGATAGAACCGGTTAGGCTCTATGTCTCTGCTGAAGCTAGCCTGGAAAGGGAATCCGCCCGACTATTGTTTTCCCAGCCTATTTGACTTAGCTCAAAAGTTTCAAATGACAAAGAAGAGTCTTTTACCTTAGTGGCATAAGCCTTTGTCTGAGGGTCCCTTTTTTCATATTCTCTTGAGAAGTGCTTGACTACTAGCATGGAATCACTAAACACCCTTATGTGCTTTGCCTCGAGGATCGGGATAACTCCATTCCTACAAGAAGGGATTCATATTCTTCTTCATTATTGGTGAGGGGGAAGTCGAACCATAGAGCCTGACATATTTCAAACCCGTCGGGGCTGGAAAGTATTAAACCTGCCCCACACTTCTTCCCGGCGACCGAACCATCCCCAAAAAGCTTCCATTTACCCGAAGTCTGAATGACTTTTTCTTCCGATGTAAGATCCTACGGCTCGGAAAACGTGCACTCGACCATGAAATATGCCAAGGCTTGAGATTTGATCGCCGTTCGGGGGATGTATTCGAGGTCGTATTCCCCCAATTCGATGGACCAGGCCACGACCCTTCCCGAAATTCTGGTCTTGTAAAAATTTTCTTAAAAGGCTGGTCGGTGACAACCTGAACCGTTCGGCTCTGGAAATAGTGTTGTGATTTTTGGGAGGCCATGACCAGCCCATATGCAAATTTTTTGGCATTGGGTACCTTGTTTCTGCATCCCTAAGGACGTGAGATATGTAGAAAACAGGATGTTGGTTACCTCATGATTTTTCACAAGTACTGCTCCCAGTGTTCTGTCAGACACAGCTAAGTAGAGCTAAAGTGTTTCCTTCATATCAGGCCTCATTAAGAGTGGTGCTTTGGTGAGATATTATTTTACTTCCTCGAACTCCCTTTGACATTCGGGCCACCACTCAAAATTTTTTGACCCTTTAAGCACGACGAAGAAAGGAAGCGCCTTTTTGTCTGATCTGGAAATGAATTGCCGAAGGGCGGCCAATCGGCCGGTAAGCTTTTGGATATCTCTTGTGCATTTAGGGGCCTCCATGTTGATAACTTCTTCGATTTTCTCCGGATTCACCTCTATCCCACGAGCACTGACCATGTAGCCTAGAAACTTTCCATTTGACACCCCGAAAGTGCACTTGTTCGGATTGATCCTCATGTTATTTCTTCGAAGAGTCTCGAAGCATTCTCTTAAATCCTCGGCATGATCTTGGAACAGGGACTTTACGATCATATCGTCCACATAAGCCTCCATATTCCGACCGATCTGCTCCTTAAACACTTTGTTCACCATTTGCTGGAATGTGGCTCCAGCGTTCTTAAGTTCGAAGGACATTTTGATATAAGCATAAGTTCCCTTCGAAGTTATGAATGCTATCTTGGGCACATCCTTGTCGTTCATGACAATTTGATGATAACCAGAGAAAGCATCAAGAAAGCTAAGTACCTGGTATTCGGTCGTGGCTTCTATCAGTTGGTTGATGCTGGGTAGGGGGTAGTGGTCCTTTGGACAAGCCTTATTAAGATCTGTGTAGTACACACACATCCTCCACTTTCCATTGGATTTTTTAACGACCACCATGTTAGACAACCAGTCAGGGTATTCAATTTCTTCTATAAACTTACCTTCCAACAGCTTCTCCATTTTGGCCTCGATGACCTTCTATCGTTCAGCTGCAAAAGCCCTCTTCTTCTGCTTCACCGGTTGGCCTTGGGCTCTACATTAAGGCAATGTTTAGCCTTCTTGGGATCCAAACCAGGCATATCTTCTGGCCCCCAGGCGAACACATCATGGTACTGCCGAATTACTATAATAACATTTTCCTTTAAATCTCTCTCCATATTTCTCCCAATTAGGAACCATTTTGCCCGAATGGCCTGCATATAACTCAACCTCTTCTGTCTCGGCGGCTGGCTCAGCGATCGGACTTGAAAGATCCGCCCCAAACTTTTCCAACTCGATGTTCACGGTCTCTCTGCTCCCACTGGGCTCTGCTTCGACTCTTTTTCTCTTTCCAGTTTCATCTGGCTTCTCATAAGCCTGATCTTTCCCAAGTCCTCTAATATTATAATTCGGGCGGTTTTCTGATCACCCCTCATCTCTCCTACCCTTTTTCTCAGTTGGGAATTTAAGCTTGAGATGGGGTATTGACTCTACTGCCTCAAAGGTTGACATGAACGGTCTTCCCTGAATAGCATTATACGAACTCTCGATCCGAACCACGAAGAACTTTACTGGCTTTTCAACAGTATATGGCAATTTACCCAAAAGGACGAGAAAAGTTATCATACCTTCAAACTGTATCGGGTGTCCCCCTATGGCATATAGAGGTGCTTCGTTGCAGGTTTCAAGTTGTTATCCCGCTAAGTTCATCTTACAATTAGTCTTGTGGAACAGTATGTTGGCCGAGCTGCCAGTATCCACAAGCACCTTCCAAATTTTGTTCTGTCCAATGAGAGGGTTGATGATAAGGGGGTCTTCATGTGGGTGAATGACGTCCTCATAATCTTCTGTACTAAAAGTCATAGGCATGTGGGGCTTCGACTGACCGAACCGATAGAGGTTGTACACTTGTCAGGCATGCTTCTTCTTCGTTTTCTTACTATTCTTGTCCAGCATACTGCCCCCGGATATTGCCTTCACTTCTCCCCTTATCATGTCTCTTTGTTCGGGCTCCTCATCTTCTGGTTCTTCCTGATTATCCTTCGGCCCCAGTCTGTCTCTTAGATCTCGGACGAACTGATTAAGTTCTCCTTCTGTGATCATCTGTTTAATTAGCTTCTTGAGATGGTATCATTCATCAGTATTATACCCCTTGTCTCTGTGATAATCGCAGTACTTGTCGGGGTTCTTCTTATGGTTTGGGACTTTCATCTTGCTTGGTCGTACGAACCCAAGATTTCCCTTGATCTCATGGAGAATCTTGGAGATTGGCGCATTTAGAGGGGTGAATACAGCCGAATCTCTATCTCGGCGCCGTTCGGCCCCACGATCAGTTTCTTTACTTCCTTCCTTCCTGCTCTCCTTACGGTCATTCCCAGATATTGATCTTTCGTATCTTTCTGCTTGCTTCAATCTGTCATCCATTCGGGAATCTTTGTAACCCCAAATACTTTCCATCTTCCGCCGAATGTTCTCACCCCTCACATATATATCATTTAGGGATTTGGGGGGAAAATCTTGAAGGGAGGAGCAAAGTGTTTTTTACCTTTGTAGGGGTCTAGCCCCGCCGTAAGGAAACCCATAGCTTTGAATTTGTCCAGATTTGTGACCATTCTAGCTTCTTCCTTGAATCAAGCCAAATAAACCCCTAGTTCCTCATTCTCCCTCTGTCTACAGTGGACCAGGGCCTCAGTGTCCTTTTTCCTTTTGGAATGGATGCGAGTAGTACTTTAAGAACTTTCTCTTCAGCTGCTCACACAACCCGATGGACCTGGGTTTGAGGGATTTGTACCTCGAGGCCGATCCCTTCAGATAGGTCTTGAATATTTTGCAGAGCATGATGTCATTATGCCCCATCCCAATCATTAGCAATTCATATTTTTTGCAATGGTCCTCCGGATCGCCCTTTCCATTAAACTCATTCATCTTTGGGAATTGCCTTCCTCGCTTGGGGGAGGTTGGTACTGATCGATTTTTTCTGTCATAATCAGCTCTCGGTAGACTCGTTTGTCGCCAAACATAGCCTTTTCCAGGAGAGTGAGCCTGATTCGGGACCCATCAAGCTCTTCGTTCAAATCAAATGAAAAGTGTTGCCTTGTTCGCTTCCTTCTGGGGTGCGAATCAGAGTCAAACTCATCTTCTTCGTCATACCCCCTATGGTCTTTCTTTTGTTTGGTGGTTTTCTCTAGTTCATCAGCCTGCAATGCTTCGCGCAGTGCTTTCTCCTGTAGCTCAATTTCTTTCCTCTAGAGCTGCAGGGCTTTCAGTCATAGCGCATTGGCCTCTCTTCGCTTCGCCTGGGCCTCTGCTTCTTTCTTGGCTTGGTCATCTTTTGCCTTGCCCTTCTCCACGACTAACTTTCCTGCACGGATCTTGACGAGAAATGCCTCTTCTTCAAGAGTCAACTTGATGACTCCATCGGCGTCCACCAGGGAGGACGTCTGTCCCCCGTCGTGAGGAGGGAAACCAGGTGGTGGTGAGTGCTCGTGAATTGTGTGTGTCATTGTCTCGATATCTCGTTTGTAATACTTGTAGTCCCACAGACGGCGCCAAATATTACGCCCAGATCTTTTTCGGACTGAGTGAACGGTCTTCAGCCTCCTAGGAACTGCCTTTGGCTGCTACCTGAAAGGTAAGAGAATGCGAGGGATTGTCCCCCCGATTCACCTCCGGCGTGAGAATAAGACCTGGTTGTAAAGTGGGTTTAAGGAATACAAGAAAGTAGAGAGTATTTGAGAGAATGAGTGTGTAATTGTGTATGTCTTACTTTTCTGGGTTTTTGTACCAGATCTTGCCATCAATGCTTCGTCCGTTACACCTTAATCATGAAGAGGAGTGAAAAGGGGACGTTACGATTGTGTAATCCTAACGGTTGGAGTAGAAGTGGGCCTCAATCCGCTGAGCTGATTGGGCCTTCAATTTATGAACTTGTTGGGGTCGAAGGCCCAATAGTATAATTGTCAAATGGGCCTTCGTTCGGGGGGTTTTATTGGGCCCATAACTAATAGGTAATGCATTCACATTTACCACACAATAATATATGAGAGTGAGTAAAACATGGAACATTTCTTTAGAGACCTTTTTCTTATTCAGATTACTCTTGAGATAAAAAAAAATAAGAGGGAGAGAGATGTTAAAATGAGAGTGGATGAAAATAATAATAATTTTCCTTTTCCCTTCAATATCTAATCCAACATCTTGTGTAGTGGTATCTATAGGAATTAGAGGTGAGGTGACCAATTATGAGAGTTTGAACCGCTATTTCAGGACCGACTCGTACGACCCCCGATTTATTCGGCCCGAACCAGACCAGTTCAAATCCGCACAACTCGTTAAAACTGAAGGGCCGATTACGAATATAGAAATATAAATTTGGGACCGAATCCGACCCGCACAGGCCCGCACGTCTATGGTCGATCTACTATCATATTAATCCAATATTTTACTTAGTATATACTTTTCGGTAATGGTTATATTTTGGTAATCCTTTTTTAATTAATAAAAAAATGTATTTAACTTTTGTTTAGCATGTGCATAGTAAAGTGGAGACTACAAACATTTGGGGTCTAAGAGAAAAAAAATCAGCCCAACTGTTGAAACAAGAAAGTAAAATCAAATCATCTGCTCGTGCATCTAAAGCTCATAACCACAAGAAGAAGCCCGCAAGGCCCGCGCGAGCTCGCGAATCACAATACCGAATACGGTTCTATATATCCTGGTTCGAACCCGGATTGGGCCCGGCTCGTTACTATTTTGTGCCGGTTTAGTGTCTGGTGTTTTAGTGCTTAACCCGCCGGATCGCACAAGTGGTGAGCTCTATTCCTTTTACAGAATGTTAAAAATTATAACTTGTGCGTGAGTATGTTTAACCGCAAAAAAGATATAAGATATTTTAATTGGATGTGAGAGTATGTTTAACTAAAAAAAATATGCATTATGCCTATAACGGGTGATTTACAACTAGAAGAACAGATGGAATAAAAAGGAGTACTAAAAAAAGCAAATTTCTAATACAACCCGTCACTTGGTACCCTGGTGTAGACCTGGACTGGCAAAAACTATCACCTCTTATTGGTGCCCAAAAATATTAAAACAAGATGGAGCATCCTCAAAGACAATTCGTTGAAG
Source organism: Apium graveolens (assembly GCF_009905375.1). Taxonomy (NCBI): domain Eukaryota; kingdom Viridiplantae; phylum Streptophyta; class Magnoliopsida; order Apiales; family Apiaceae; genus Apium; species Apium graveolens. Next base: position 145,035,635 of record NC_133655.1, read on the forward strand.
GATTATTTCGAATAAAACTTGAGAAGCATAGCTAGTAATCAGGCATATCAGCAGAGGTGCATACCATGGCTCTCTGTTGTAATTGTCTCAAACTCTGTTCCATGCTGACCTGCACCATCGCAGAAAGCATCTGCTTTGCTTTCCCAGATTGTTCTTCGCCGTCAATTTGAGATATAATGTTGCATACAATATTGTCTAGTGTGTCGGGCTGAATCTCAGACCGGGGGTAAGGAGAGTCTCTCAGTAACTGCAAAAGTGTTTTTGCTTTTGGCCGGGACTTGGATGTTCCTTGGACAGTGAGCTCAAGAAGACCCGGGATTACGCCTTCTCTGAGTATTAGTTCCCTATATTTACATCGATCAATCTGACACATGATCAGAAGGGAACTAACTGCATGTTCTCGGCTATGAAGAGATCCGCTCTCAAGCACTTCAACAATTGCAAGTACTCCACCATCTTCAGATGTTAATGCATTTCTGCCCTCGTCAAATTGAACTATTGTTTCTAGAAGTGCGATACATTTTTCAGCTAGTTTGGAAGATTTTTTACATGTCTTCAGCAAGTTTACTATAGAAGGAACAGGTTGTGCTTGAAGAATTAAATTAAGGTTGTCAGGGAGAGTGGAGAGATTATAAAGAGCCATAACAGCATCAACCTTGGCCTGCGGGCTTCCATTTCGTAAGATATCTACAAGAAGAGGAATGGCCCCAGAAGCACTAATGGTTGGTTTGTTGACTGAAGAAGCAGACAATGTTAGCAAAGAAGCAGCTGCATGCTCCTGCATATTATGATCTTCTGATTTCAGAAAACCTATAATTGGTTCCAGGCCACCGGCTTCAATGATCCTAATTTTGTTGCTGCATCACATTCAAGCACCTCGTTATTGTTAGTTACTTGAATATAAAACTGATGTAGATTTCTAAAATTACAGACTTTCATGGATCATCACATTTTAGACTTGGTATTCTATAGAATTTGAACAGTTATTACAGAACCAAAGTGTATAGTACTCAACTACTTGGAGTTAGTAACGGAAGTTACGGAACGACCTTTAGGCTAGTTAGCACTTTGGATAGAAAAGATATACTGAAACAATTTCATAGGGAAAACCTATATACAGGATAATTACTTGAGAAAGTTAAATGATGACAGTAAACTGATTTGCAAGTGTAAGGTAGGTAACCAAGTGAACTCATGTTTATAACTAGAACCTCAACAAAACATTGTTTCAAATAGCACAAGAGTACAAGAATAATTTGTTTGCACAATACTCACAACTTGCACACTAAGAGCATAAGGACGGAATGATAACTTCTGAAATTCTTCGAATTTATTGACCAAAACTGACCAAGCTAGTGCAGTCAATATCATGATAACATCTTAACATGGCGCCAAAGGAAAGAGAAAAGATCAAATGGATCATAGTCCTATGCTACTCTCGACTTTCCTAAAAAAATTATAATTTGAACAGGGCATGAACGGATTCAAGGAATTAAAGTCCTGCCGAGCAATGCTTTTATTTTGATATAGCTGGCAAATTCGATAACATAGTCGAAGAATCTACTATCATGAAGAAAAAACACACAATTAAGTCAAACAAAAACCTTGAAGAAAAGGAAGGAATAAGATTCCATTCTTGCTAGTGAAATGCTGAAGGGGAAGATAATGAGAAAAATGAACCAGTTGTAAGTTAACCAAGGATAAACCCACCATTGAACTTAAACAACTCATATAAAAAGAATTTGATGCTATAAATAAAAAAAGGCCAAGTCAAATAACATCTGTATTCCTTATTGTGGCATCACAACATGACCCATCCAGATAACTTAAACCAATCTTAGCAAATATTAAATTGCTTTCTGATTAATATTCTTTTCAGAAAGTGCCACTGTTGTGTGTCTAATGTTCCAAATAATTTCATAGTGAAAATTCCGAAAACGAAAATGTAATTCTTGACCGAATCAGGTAGCACAATAGGTACAAACTCTAACCAGGCTTTGAAAACAATTGAAATTTTATAAAAGGTATCAATAGTAGTCCAACAGTAATTGAAATATGCAATTCAAGTAAACAATGTGTGTTTATTTAAAGTATGGAGATAGAGTTAGTACGCTTCATCTTTGACGGCGAGATTGAGGAGTGCAAGAATAGCAGAGTGATTGAACTTAACACAGTCCGAACGAAGCATGTCGACTAAAGGCTCGATAGCAGGGTAAAAACGACGACGAAAGTGTTGCGATGACAGTTAAACGTCGAATCTCCTTAGCAGCATAAATCTTGGAACAAGGATCATGAGATTGGATGAGCTTGAGAGTTTCATACACAGATGAACTGCACTCCATTTGTGTCTCAATAATTGACTAGTCGGTGAAATGTTTGTTAAGGGTTATATTATGAGGGAAATATCTCAAGGGAAACGTAAGGTTGTGAAGAGAAAAATGACAAGCTAGAGCGTGCTGCCGTGGCGTTAAGCAACATATATAAAGCGACATTTCAAATATTGTTTCTCATGACACGCCCTCTTTAATCCTTTCTTTGTTTCAACCACTCTTTGTCTTTGCTTTTCATGCTCTATATCATATGCTGTATAATGCGTATCTATTATGCATGTGCAGTCAGCATACTGTTTTTGGTTTCTCTTTGAATACTCCCAAAGTCTCGTCCGACTACTGATCTACCATTTACTAACATTATTATTCAGCGTTTACAACGAGCTGGGAGGAGGAATTAAATACTTTGGTATACAAACGTTAAAGCCTGTTTTTGCCGACCAATTATTACAAGCATCTCTAATTTGAGTCCGTAACAAATTTTAATATCAGGTAGAATGGTTAATCATATTTGAAAAATAAAATTTTATTATTATTTTAAATTTTAACGGTTTTATTCATATTTTATATTTATCTTTTGAAAAAAAGAGGTTGCAAATGAATTATTAATAATTATTTTTTATTTTTTTATCTAATATGTGAAAATAAAATATACAATTAATAAAAACTGCTTTTGATATAATTATAACAATCTAAACATTAGAAAAAATAGTTAACAAACATTACCTATATATTATAAAATATTTACTATTTTTTATTATAGCCGTTTATAAGTAATTTTTATAAATACATAATGTACATTGAAATAGTTATAAAAGTAATCAATAAATTTAGTTAACAAAGATTTTTTTTTAAAATATAAATACTTACTAAATAAAAAGATCAAACTATGAACCCTTATATTTTAAATTACAGGTGTTCATTCCAACACTCATCCAAATACATGACATGATAAAATATACCTCAATCACATACCACCTTAACCCGATTATTACCACCTTAGCCCGATTACTTTAACAGGTACCACATCTTGAACTAAACTACCTCTAAAATAAATGTAATTTCCATCAATTATTTTCTTTTTTGCTAATTCTTAAAATTCTAAACAAATATTAAGTACTGACAAAGTGACTTGGAGGCTTACCATTACTGTAGTTTGGAACTGGTACAACAGAGCCAGAATAAAGAGTACAGTTATTTCGTGCATATAAATAAGCAGATCAACGCCACAATTTGAACAGTAAAAGGCAATTCAATGCTCGCAGATTCTAGAGAAATGAAGTGGTGTTACTCATGTTTGCTACCAGAACCTAATGCTCGCAGATTCCAGAGAAATGAAGTGGTGTTACTCATGCTTGCTACCAGAACCTATATTTGTGGGCTAACATATTTAAAATTCTATCTATGGGCTATTAATTTCTTGACAACTTTAGAGATCAGTCCATATGAAAAACACGTAATATCACATTCTTCCTATGTGTGCATATTGTTAAGTTACGAAAGGAATCACAATTGACAATATATTGTCCTAGGAACTGCAAATTTAACATATCAGTTGGCACTTGGCGGTTGACTTGTACGACATAATTTCCACAACTAAAACCCAAAAATTATTGGCAGATATATTCTGTCCCTTGTTGCACGTTGTTAAATAATCTGTAAACATATAAAAACCATTAGATTCCAAATTATTGTGCAGGACAATCTTTTTATTAATAGACTTATCATCTCTGATCTATTTGATCCACGAACCCGATCAGCATTCTCGGAGTAGGAAGCACCATGAATGGCACCCATAAAAGAATAATTCAGTCTGACGTAATGACATTTATTGTTGGTTATCAAGCCCTGAAAGCTTTTGATAAAGAGATGATGACATCAATGCCCAAAACTCTATACTTTGTTCAACCATGAAATCACGCAGAAGGTAGTTTCTATAATTATATTATAAAGTTCAATGTCACGTAAATATTGAGGATCTATTGATAGTCCGAAGACAAGTTACTTCTTACTGCCATTTGCGACACCAAAAATAAGCAATTACACAGAGAATATGTAACACGAGAAAATAAAAATCATATTTTCTTCTTCTACATTATCAGATGCCATGAGCTGTTATGCCTTTAATTTAGTCTTTCCTTTAATTTAAATAAAAAAACTAAAAATTTATGTTTGTATATGTCATTCATATATTTATTGAAATATTAAACACAAATTTAACTAATATGATAAAGAAATCGTAATTTATTAAAATTTCCTTAAATTGATACAAAATTCATTATTATTGATGCATACATTTGCTAAGACAATGTACAACACTTAGAAACTTCTAAATTTTGAAATAAAAAAATGACCTTCACCCACTCTACAAAATTGTACAATGGATGTATTCATGAGTTCTCTCCGTTATCTGAAAATCAATCTCAATCGTAGATAAATTTGGCTTGTAGAAACGCAAGTTGTTTGGGCGTTCACTCAGCCTACCGACTGTCCCTGAAACTAAGTTCGAGAAGCTTGTAACTCGGCCACCACACAGAGTGACCCAATCATGACATGACCGAGATTCAACCTGCTCTTGACACAGTCCCTCTTCCGACCTTCAATGTTACTCTGACTCCCTTGACCAGTAAACATGTTGCGTGAGTTTCGTCAAATCGAAGAACTAGTTGTTAATGCTATTATAAGTTCTCAATCTGTTTCACGGACACCTATTGCACTCAACATGGAAGATTATACTGGCAATTTTTTGAGATCTGTGAACTACTGGCTCGTTTCACGACTTGCCCTCGTAATGTTCCCTCGTCCTCCCCTTTCTCCCCTGTGTGTATATTAATTTGTGGGGACGTGCTGGTGGTGATGAAGAGGAAAAACTGATTGTTCATGCAGATATTAGATACTAATATGCCATGTGATATCAGCATTTCTTGATCATAACTTATAAACTCAGATATGGCTGAATAAATGCTGATATTGATATCGAAATATGATGATGGCTGAGCTGAACAAATACTGATATACTGATCAGAGTTTAAACCATGATATGTGATGTTACGTTACTGATTCTGATAAATATTCTATTAGCACTACTAGATTCTGGTCAACAGACATCGGTTTCTGGCCGATGTCTATGTTATTTCCAAACCGATGTTGATGTCGGTGATGTCTGTTCTAGACATCGGTGTACCTATTAGACATCGATTTCATTCTGAAAACCTGATGTCTGTCTATCCAATTAAACATCGCTTTGGCCTGATGTCTATATAGGTTGTAAACATCAATTTGCACTTACAAAAAATTGATTTGTATTTTATTGGTAGACATCAATGTTTACACAATAAAAGTGATCTATATTTAGTTATTACACTACTTATACAATACAAAAAATCAAATTACTTTTGGTCCAAAACAACAACGACAAATGAATTCAATATTAACAAAAAAACATTCCAATATTATCATTCTCACATTAGTGAGTAAAACAAGTATGACTTGTATATTCCTATTCTATTAAAACTAAATTGTTAATACATTGATCCGTAAAAATATTTGGAGCTTGAATTATAGCTTCTAAATGTTGCTAGAGGCAGGGCATCACCTGAATCAGTGTATTCTTCTCTGCTTGAACGAATCTAATATGAAATAGGAGCGTCAATATATGTTAAGAAAGAATTTGTGTTTAAAAAATCTTCTCATGGCCAACATTCTCTTATAAATGAACTCCGATTCTGCCTAAAACTTTTTGAGAAAAAAAGAAAGTAATACACCTCGATCATCTAGATATGAAAGTAACTCGTTCATTGCCTCTTCAACACCGGCATTTGAATTACTATTAGCAGCCTTTTGACAATGTAAGTAACTGAATCTCATGGCCACGTGTTGTGAAACAATATTTTCGTTATTATTTAAGATTTTCTGCACTCTTACCTCGCGATCACCAACTACACAAAGATATTTTTTAAATATATCAGTGTAAATATAAGGTGATAAAATTTTTGAGAATATCTATTTTAAAAGAAACTAAGATAGATAGCTAAAGTAGGTTATGTTGGAATAAAAATAGGAACATACCTCAATAAAAGAGTAAATGATAGGTAATGTTAAAAAGGTAGCTTGATTAAAACCCAAAACATGATATATTCTTAAACATAACTAGGAACATACCTCAATTCTAATGCCCATCTATTTATTTTAAAAAGCTCATTTGATGTAACATGCCAAGAACATTGATAGTTTTATTATATAGAAAGTACGAAAGACATATCTAACAACCTAATAGTAAGAATGACCATCCGTACACCACCTCCACCAAAATGTTTTGGTGGCTCCAATTGTTTTTTAACATAATATAAAAATAAATTTTTTCAAGTTGATGAAGCAATTAAATGCTAAGGAATAGCACATACCAATTTCACGTAAAAGTTATTCCCTGACTAAAGTACTACATATGAAGCTGAGGTCTACTATTTCAGGAACATCTATATAAACGTATCTATAGCCAACCATAAGAAGAAAATGAATAGAAACATTAATATTATCAAAGGCACTTAAAATTATGGACCTTAAATTAAATCTGTAGACAAAGATATTATCAGATACAAGTTTTTGCTTGCTCTTTAACTTAGATTGCTGGTCCAAGTTGGTTTCAATCATGAATCCAAAATACTGCTATTTACTAATATACTTAAACAAATTAACGATACAACTAATCGTGGAACCTGGATTCTCCTTTACATTTATAATATAGAGCAGGTATGTCATTTCTTACATATGCAACAGTAAAATCGAGTTCCAACAAAGTGTTGATAGTTAATGTTATTGTAACATGTCATTAACTCATTTTCTTCAATATCCATAATATGTGGTTTGATTTTATATAATATTAAAGAAATCAAAATATACATTGTGCACAATGCTAAAGTGGTTTGGATCACTAACAACATTTTTTATACAAGCATATCTCTCTCCATCTAGAGCAATATCCAATACATCATGTCTAATTTGTCTACAAACATCTATAATTGCATTAAGGGGTTAAGTACTGCATGGCACATAACAACTATGATAACAATGCTATATAGTAGCTATTATGTAGTTTATGTCTCTAAACAATAAACATTATTACTATCTGGTATGCACTTTAACTATTATTTTACTTCCTATAAATGAAAAACAATACTTAGATTTTATTTAACCTATACTTAAAGGCTATCTTTGGTTCTCTACCAATTAATTATTAACAATATAATATCATGTAAAAGTATATATAACATCAAAATAAAAAAGTGTGGTGTAAGAACTCAGAAAAGTGCATTTAAGAAATTTTGCATCATTCGGTCGGTTCGATCCAAAACCGAACCGAACCGAAAAAACTGAAATGTCTAAAATTTATAAATCGAACCGGACCGAAATAATAATGCGGTCCGGACCGAACCGAACCGAAATAATTCGGTTAGTTCGGTTCAGTTTACAGTAAAACCGAATTTGACCAAAGCTCAACCTTAATATAGACTCAAACATGAGCACTACTGATAGTTAGATACAATTATCCAGTTCAATTGAAAATCCCAGTAGTATAAAAAGAGAATACTGAAAGTGGGGTAAAGAAGATGGTTATGATATAATTGGTTTTGATTAGCTAATCAGTGTCTATAGTTTGCAACCCCGGTTTATAATCCAAAAAAAAATGAAAGAAACAGAAAACAAATTAAAAGGATGAAGGAGATACTCCGTAAAAAGATACTCCGTAACTCATAAAAAAAAGAATGAAGAATAAAGACCATGAAGTGCCGAAGAATTAAAAGGCCAGATCTTGAAAATGTATGATGAATAAAGAAGTTACACAGATCAAATGTATTAGTATAATAATAAAAGAATGATGAAACTGGTGCATTCAAATGTGAGTCTATGATAATTTTAAAGTAGTATAAAGTAAACAAACAGTCATTTGGCAGGTAAACATATGAAACCTACACAAATACAGACATTTAATATATGTTTAAAACTTCGGTCTGTTCGGTTATACCGAATTTATTTTTTAAATATCCGAACCGAACCGAAATTTATTTCGGTTTGATCCAAAAAAATCGAGTTAACCAAATTTTTAAAAATCTTAGGCCAAACCGAACCGAAATTTTGTAATTCGGTTCGGTTTTTCGGTTTCGGTTCGGTCTTGCTCACCCCTAGCTATTATGTAGTTTATATCGCTAAACAATAAACATTATTACTATCTGGTATGCACTTTGTTAGGTCACACACACTGTAGAGGGGGTGAATACAGTGTAAAATACAATCAAATTGAACTTTTAATATTTCAAGTAACAGAAAACAAACTTCATTGAAACAATAAACTCTGTTACAGTATGGAACTGTTATCTCTCAGTGATGAACAAATATCACGAGAGCTGCTAGGGTTACAATGAATAATCTCTTCGAATATGATAACACTTTCAGTGTAAACCCTATGTCTGTGTTTATATACTACACAATTACAAGATAATCGCTAATTGATATGGAATATAATTCTGCTTCCTAAAATATATCAATCAGATATCTTTTCTTCCAAGTATTCTATTCTTCACGGAACTCCTTTTTCATGCATATCTCTTCTTATGTTTATCTCGATCTTCTTTCCTTTAATCAGCTACTGTCCTTATCTGAACGTCCTTCAGCACTTAAGTTCTGATATCCATCTTTTGATGATTATCTCCTGATAATATAAGTAGCGATATCCTTAAGTCTTGACTTCCAGTAAGTACTGATTTATCCTGTTAAAGTAAGATCTGAAAACTAAACATAAATCATATTAGCCGTGACATTATCAAATATATCTAACAATCTCCCCCAACTTGTAAATTAGCATAATATACAAGTTTAACAGATATTTGATGATGTCAAAAATATTAAGTACAAATGCATGAGAATTAGACTAGATAACTACAACTTACAGTCCTTAAAGCTTTACCAATATTTAACTTCTGATAACAGCTTCAGTATGTACAAATATCAGAATTTAATCAGTTGTAGATCTTGACTTGGCTTCATCTTCTGATCTCTCTGATGTCAGGAGTTGTTCTGAGATAGTTCTTCAACAAACATCTCTCAGCATATCTAAGTTCATCAATCATCCTCCTTTTAGCATCTTTAAGCTCTGCATTATCTTCACCAATTTGAAAGATTGCAGCCCTGAGATCATTAATCTTTGCTTTTCTTATATCCTGATCCAGTCTGATCAAGTAAGCTTTATCAGACTCAAGATTGAATTCCACAGCCCTGTAACCTAGAAAGGTAGTTATAATTTTAGCAGTGTTGGGCTTCATTTCAACTATATCACCCTTGTGATCTCTATACTTTGGAACATATGTGCTGTCAGACTTAACAGAATAAAGTCTTTTATGTCTCTGAATCTGATCCTTCAAATAGTTTGTAGCACTACCTGTCAATCTGTCATCCACTTGAAGTAAGAATAGTACATGCTCCAATTCTTCAAAATACTTCAATGGAATGGCATTTTGCCTTATATGATAAACCCTACCATCTGTCATGAAGTACAACAAAATGTGTTCTTTCAAGTAGGTATGGTAAACCATTTGTACAGATTCTAGTTGATTCAATCTCTCAGGAGTTGCTCCAATACCTGGTTCACTTAAGGAAGTTGGATCATTGGTAGTGTTCTGTATTCTTCTTTCATCAGCACTTTCCAATCCAGTTTTATCTCTTGTTTCCTTTCCAGTAGCTACTCTTGCTTCAAAACCACTTACAGTAGTCTTCAAAGGTTGAGTCTGTTTTGCTTTAGTGAATCCTGGTAGGAGTTTCTTTGGTCTATCTTCTGATACCAAGTTAACTTGAGCTATGTCAGAGGTTACTTGCTTCTTTGGAATATCAGAATTTACTGTCTCTTGACTCTGAACAACTTGAGCCATGTCAGAGGTTGTTTTAAGAACTTTTCTTGAAGTCAGAGCAAGATCATCCTTTTCATCAGTGATTTCTTCATTCTCAGGAGGCACAAAAACCTTGATAGGTTCACCAACCTTTTCTTTACCCTTGGATCTTGGATCTATCTGCGGTTGTGATTTAGCCAATGTTGCTTCAGTATTTGTCCTTTATTTTATCACAATGCCTTTGAGTTTTGGAAGTGTCTTTTTACCAGAAGCTTCAGATTTAGATGTGACTTTCTCTGATTTAAGTCTGGTTTCTTCTTCCATTAAACTCTCCAAGTCCATTCCTGGATTTTCCCGAAGAAATAACTGTCTTGACATTTCTTCATCAAGATCTAAAAGTTCATCAGAACTTATCCTTTTACCAGTAGCAGAACTAATTCTTTTCCCAGTATCAGAACTTGTCCTGTAACTTGTGATTTCAGCTTTTCTTGATAAGAAACCTCTACCTTGACTATGACCTCTACCCATTCCAGAGTTTCCTTGATCATCCTTTTCATCATCCTTCCCTTTCAGTGTCTTGTCAGTCTTGCATTTGGACTTAATTACTTTCTCCCCCTCTTTGGCATCAGCAGGTAGTAGAAGAGAGACAAGCAATTCCACTGAGGCTTGGATTTCAGTAAGTTGAGATTGCTGAGAAGCTTGATTTTTCAGAATATCATCAATCTGAGCTTGTTGTTTCTCTTGAGTCTTCTCAATATAAGCAATCCTGTCAAAGGTAGGTTGGAAGAACTTTTTCTTGTCAATTGTCTGAATTTGGTCCTGTTTGATGAATTCTTCCTGAATCTTGTGTAGCTCTGCATGAATAGTTGAATGGAGACCTTGTAGATGTTTAGTACTCAATGCAGTGACTCTAAGTTGGGTTTTGAAATCATCAGAAATTAACATTTCATCAGCTTTTGTCAAGTGCTCAGCAAGATTCTTTGCAGATGGAACACAGGAGACTGAGTTCCATTCCTTAGTCCACTCCTGTCCTGCAGGAGTTTCACTCCAAGGCACTGGTGCTTCTCTGGTAACAGACTTCTTAACAAGTTCAGATTTAAGAATAGTTTGTTGAGGAGCATGTCCTGAAGGACCTGCTTCATCAACATCTACATTTGGAGCAGCATCACCAGTATCTCCAGCATTTGCAGCATCAGAACTTACAGAATTAGTATCTTCTGATAAAACAACAGTGTGAGTAGCAATGGAGGCTTCAGCATCCTCTAAGTGCTGATCCGGTTCTAAGTTCTGATCAACAGCCATATCCTGATGCTAACCTAAATTCTGATCATCAGCATCTAGATGTAGAGAAGGTGTAGTAGATAACTCTGGAGTTTGAACAACATCAGTAACAGGTGTTGTGGATGGATTAATTGATGTTGGAGCTTCTAAGAGAATTACTTCAGGCACAACCAAGGTCTGGATATCAATTTCAGCACCTGTGCCTAGAACAACAGGAGATACAGACTTTTGAACAGGAGACACAGATGGTGTGTTGGCCTTTTCAGTAACAGCTTCCTGAGATGGAGTTGATGGAGAAGTAGGGACTAGAGCAGATTCCTTTTCTTGTGAGATTAGAGATTCCTGATCCCCTTCCTTAGCTGCTGCTTCTTCATCATCTGAAACTGGCCTTTTTGCCCTCTGTTTCTTATATCTCTTTGTAGGTATGGATTCCTTGGGAGTTTCAGGAATAATCATTCTTCTAAGCCTCTTGAGAAGCCTAGATCCCCCAATTCCAGAATCCTTCTGAGAAGTCAATTTCTCAGCTTCTTTAACAACAGGTTCTGAAGAAGGAATTTGTTCCTCAGTATCAGATTCATCTCTCAAAGCAATCCTCCTTCTCTTTTGAGGTGTTTGAGGAACAGTCTTTGTCCTCTTAGGTTTGGAAGATGAAGGCTTCACAGTAGGTGCTGAGGATGAGGGTTGAACTGTCTGTGAAGTGGAGAGATAGGATTTGATATATTGCCTGAGGGTTGGTTGAGTAGAATGAGTGGTAGGTGCTGATGGTTGTTGTGGTGTTTGGGAGGTTGTTGTTGGTTGGACATCAGAATAAATAGATCTATAAGTATCAGGATCAGCATTTATTAAGATCTGTTTTACAGACTGAGGAATCTGTAAAGGTCTAACCACTGATTTCTTAGTGTCAGCATTTATCAGGTCATTAAAGTAGCATTTTGCAACCTTAAAAGGTGGAGTTGAGGAACTGACTAATTGAGGTTCATCAGTACAAAAAGTATATATAAGTTGACAGAATCTAGCAAAGTAAACAACATTCCTATCCTCTGTCATCCTATCCCCAATAAAACCAATTATTGCAGTTGCAAAAGCAAAATGAGTTTGGTTTATAATAGCATACCCGATGTGCTGACTCATTATAGGAATAACATCAAAATTCGAACACTTGTTCCCAAAAGCTTTAGTGATGCAGTCAAAGAAGAAGCTCCATTCCCTTCTGATATGAGCCCGTTTCAACTGCCCAAGCTTTACCAAACTCTGTTCATACCCCAAACTGGCCATTAACTCCTGAAGAGCTGATTCCTCTGGAATTGAAAAGGTACATCCTTCTGGGAGATGTAGAGCCTTGCGTATTGTACCAGGAGTGACTGCATATGAAGAATCACCCACTTCGAAAACAATACTGGGAGTGCCATGTGTACCACCATTATCAAAGTGCCCAGTCCGCCAAAATGTCAGAACTTGTTGGCTCGAAAAGACTGAAGGCTGGGTCAATGCATAGCCAATCTCACTGTGTGCAAGAAGATCTTGCACAAAATGCAATTCAGATGGAGCTTCAGCATGATCAAGAATTGCAGCATAGTTGTTTGGAATAAATTTAGCTCCATCAATGATTAAATCCTTTGGTGCCATGAGAAAAATTGAGATTTAAGAGTGCCTTTTAGGTGTTTGATAAAATGTCTATATGAAAAACCAACGTGAGAAGAAGAAAGAGAGTAAAAGCAAGTAGAGAGAAAAAGTATGAAAGGAAATAAAAGATTAAAAAATGCTCTCTCTGTCTTACTTATACTTTTTTTAAAAAAAATATAACCGTTGGACACCTGTCAGACATGCAGTAATAACGGATAGTTACTGGGCACGAGAAAACAGTAATCATTACTTACCCACTTGCAGTTTTTCAAGGAAAAACCGTTCCACTTACTCAGTTATTCCATTAATCAAGGTGAAACAGTTTTAATTCAAAATTGAAACCGTTCCCACTTA